>NC_081384.1:1706913-1711913 GCF_030684315.1 Stegostoma tigrinum | reverse complement strand
CACTCGCTCGCGCTCTCTCTTGCTCGCACTCTCGCTCTCGCTTGCGCTCTCTCTTGCTCGCACTCTCGCTCTCGCTCGCGCTCTCGCTCTCTCTCGCTCTCTCTCGCTCGCGCTCTCTCTCGCTCGCTGTCTCGCTCGCACTCTCGCTCGCTCGCTCACGCTCGCGCTCTCTCTCGCTCGCTCTCTCGCTCGAGCTCTCTCTCGCTCGCTGTCTCGCTCGCGCTCTCGCTCGCTCGCTCACACTCGCGCTCTCTCTCGCTCGCTCACGCTCGCGCTCTCTCTCGCTCGCTGTCTCGCTCACGCTCTCGCTCGCTCGCTCACGCTCGCGCTCTCTCTCGCTCGCTCTCTCGCTAGCTCGCTCACGCTCGCGCTCTCTCTCGCTAGCTCTCTCACTCGCGCTCTCTCTCGCTCGCTGTCTCGCTCGCTCTCTCGCTCGCGCTCTCTCTCGCTCGCTATCTCGCTCTCTCTCGCTCGCTCTCTCGCTCGCTCTCTCGCTCTCTCTCGCTCGCTCTCTCGCTCGCTTTCGCTTGCACTCTCGCACTCTCTCGCTCGCGCTCTCTCTCGCTCACGCTCTCTCTCGCTCTCTCTCGCTCGCGCTCTCTCTCGCTCTCTCTCGCTCTCGCTCTCGCTCGCTCGCGCTCTCTCTCGCTCGCTCTCGCTCGCACTCTCTCTCGCTCGCTGTCTCGCTCGCGCTCTCGCTCGCTCGCTCACGCTCGCGCTCTCTCTCGCTCGCTCTGTCGCTCGCGCTCTCTCTCGCTCGCTCTCTCGCTAGCTCGCTCACGCTCGCGCTCTCTCTCGCTAGCTCTCTCACTCGCGCTCTCTCTCGCTCGCTGTCTCGCTCGCTCTCTCGCTCGCGCTCTCTCTCGCTCGCTATCTCGCTCGCTCTCTCGCTCTCTCTCGCTCGCTCTCTCGCTCGCTCTCTCGCTCTCTCTCTCGCTCGCTCTCTCGCTCTCTCTCGCTCGCTCTCTCGCTCTCTCTAGCTCGCGCTCTCGCTCGCTCGCGCTCTCTCTCGCTCGCGCACTCTCTCGCTCGCTTTCGCTTGCACTCTCGCACTCTCTCGCTCGCGCTCTCTCTCGCTCACGCTCTCTCTCGCTCTCTCTCGCTCGCGCTCTCTATCGCACTCTCTCCCTCTCGCTCTCGCTCGCTCGCGCTCTCTCTCGCTCGCTCTCTCGCTCTCTCTAGCTCGCGCTCTCGCTCGCTCTCTCGCTCGCTATCTCGCTCGCTCTCTCGCTCGCGCTCTCTCTCGCTCGCTATCTCGCTCGCTCTCTCGCTCTCTCTCGCTCGCTCTCTCGCTCTCTCTAGCTCGCGCTCTCGCTCGCTCGCGCTCTCTCTCGCTCGCTCTCGCTCGCGCTCTCTCTCGCTCTCTCTCGCTCGCGCTCTCTCTCGCTCGCTTTCGCTTGCACTCTCGCACTCTCTCGCTCGCGCTCTCTCTCGCTCACGCTCTCTCTCGCTCTCTCTCGCTCGCGCTGTCTCTCGCTCTCTCTCTCGCGCTCTCTCTCGCTCGCTATCTCGCTCGCTCTCTCGCTCTCTCTCGCTCGCTCTCTCGCTCTCTCTAGCTCGCGCTCTCGCTCTCTCTAGCTCGCGCTCTCTCTCGCTCGCTCACGCTCGAGCTCTCTCTCGCTCGCTGTCTCGCTCGCGCTCTCGCTCGCTCGCTCACACTCGCGCTCTCTCTCGCTCGCTCACGCTCGCGCTCTCTCTCGCTCGCTGTCTCGCTCGCGCTCTCGCTCGCTCGCGCTCTCTCTCGCTCTCTCTCGCTCGCGCTCTCTCTCGCTCGCTTTCGCTTGCACTCTCGCACTCTCTCGCTTGCGCTCTCTCTCGCTCGCGCTCTCTCTCGCTCTCTCTCGCTCGCGCTCTCTCTCGCTCGCTCTCGCTCTCTTGCTCTCGCTCTCTTGCTCTCACTCTCTCTCGCGCTCTCTCTCACTCTCTCTCGCTCTCTCGCGCTTGCTCTCGCTCTCTCGCGCTCTCTCTCGCTCTCGCGCTCTCTCTCGCTCGCTCTCTCGCTCGCGCTTCGCTCTCTCTCGCTCGCTCTCTCGCACTCGCTCGCGCTCTCTCTTGCTCGCACTCTCGCTCTCGCTTGCGCTCTCTCTTGCTCGCACTCTCGCTCTCGCTCGCGCTCTCGCTCTCTCTCGCTCTCTCTCGCTCGCGCTCTCTCTCGCTCGCTGTCTCGCTCGCACTCTCGCTCGCTCGCTCACGCTCGCGCTCTCTCTCGCTCGCTCTCTCGCTCGCGCTCTCTCTCGCTCGCTCACGCTCGAGCTCTCTCTCGCTCGCTGTCTCGCTCGCGCTCTCGCTCGCTCGCTCACACTCGCGCTCTCTCTCGCTCGCTCACGCTCGCGCTCTCTCTCGCTCGCTGTCTCGCTCACGCTCTCGCTCGCTCGCTCACGCTCGCGCTCTCTCTCGCTCGCTCTCTCGCTAGCTCGCTCACGCTCGCGCTCTCTCTCGCTAGCTCTCTCACTCGCGCTCTCTCTCGCTCGCTGTCTCGCTCGCTCTCTCGCTCGCGCTCTCTCTCGCTCGCGCTCTCTCTCGCTCGCTATCTCGCTCGCTCTCGCTCGCTCTCTCGCTCGCTCTCTCGCTCTCTCTCGCTCGCTCTCTCGCTCTCGCTCGCTCGCGCTCTCTCTCGCTCGCTCTCGCTCGCGCTCTCTCTCGCTTGCTTTCGCTTGCACTCTCGCACTCTCTCGCTCGCGCTCTCTCTCGCTCACGCTCTCTCTCGCTCTCTCTCGCTCGCGCTCTCTCTCGCTCTCTCTCGCTCGCGCTCTCGCTCGCTCGCGCTCTCTCTCGCTCGCTCTCGCTCGTGCTCTCTCTCGCTCTCTCTCGCTCGCGCTCTCTCTCGCTCGCTTTCGCTCGCACTCTCGCACTCTCTCGCTCGCGCTCTCTCTCGCTCACGCTCTCTCTCGCTCTCTCTCGCTCGCGCTCTCTCTCGCTCTCTCTCGCTCTCGCTCTCTCTCGCTCTCGCGCTCGCTCTCTCGCTCTCTCTCGCTCTCTCTCGCTCTCTCTCGCTCGCACTCTCTCTCGCTCGCTGTCTCGCTCGCACTCTCGCTCGCTCGCTCACGCTCGCGCTCTCTCTCGCTCGCTGTCTCGCTCGCGCTCTCTCTCGCTCGCTCACGCTCGAGCTCTCTCTCGCTCGCTGTCTCGCTCGCGCTCTCTCTCGCTCGCTGTCTCGCTCGCGCTCTCGCTCGCTCGCTCACACTCGCGCTCTCTCTCGCTCGCTCACGCTCGCGCTCTCTCTCGCTCGCTGTCTCGCTCGCGCTCTCGCTCGCTCGCTCTCGCTCGCGCTCTCTCTCGCTCGCTCTGTCGCTCGCGCTCTCTCTCGCTCGCTCTCTCGCTAGCTCGCTCACGCTCGCGCTCTCTCTCGCTAGCTCTCTCACTCGCGCTCTCTCTCGCTCGCTGTCTCGCTCGCTCTCTCGCTCGCGCTCTCTCTCGCTCGCTATCTCGCTCGCTCTCTCGCTCTCTCTCGCTCGCTCTCTCGCTCGCTCTCTCGCTCTCTCTCGCTCGCTCTCTCGCTCTCTCTAGCTCGCGCTCTCGCTCGCTCGCGCTCTCTCTCGCTCGCGCACTCTCTCGCTCGCTTTCGCTTGCACTCTCGCACTCTCTCGCTCGCGCTCTCTCTCGCTCGCTTTCGCTTGCACTCTCGCACTCTCTCGCTCGCGCTCTCTCTCGCTCACGCTCTCTCTCGCTCTCTCTCGCTCGCGCTCTCTCTCGCTCTCTCTCGCTCTCGCTCTCTCGCGCTCTCGCTCGCTCGCTCTCTCGCTCTCTCGCGCGCTCTCTCGCGCTCGCTCTCTTGCTATCTCGCGCGCTCTCTCGCACTCTCGCTCGCTCTCTCTCGCTCTCTCTCTCGCTCGCTCTCGCTTTCTCGCTCGCTCTCTCGCGGTCTCGCTCGCTCTCTCTCTCGCTCTCGCTCGCTCTCTCTCTCGCTCGCTCTCTCTCTCTCGCTCGCTCTCTCTCTCGCTCGCTCTCTCTATCTCTCGCTCGCGCTCTCTCTCGCTCGCTATCTCGCTCGCTCTCTCGCTCTCTCTCGCTCGCTCTCTCGCTCTCTCTCTCGCTCGCTCTCTCGCTCGCGCTCGCTCGCGCTCTCTCTCGCTCGCTCTCTCGCTCGCGCTCGCTCGCGCTCTCTCTCGCTCGCTTTCGCTTGCACTCTCGCACTCTCTCGCTCGCGCTCTCTCTCGCTCACGCTCTCTCTCGCTCTCTCTCGCTCTCGCTCTCGCTCGCTCGTGCTCTCTCTCGCTCGCTCTCGCTCGCGCTCTCTCTCGCTCGCTTTCGCTTGCACTCTCGCACTCTCTCGCTCGCGCTCTCTCTCGCTCACGCTCTCTCTCGCTCTCTCTCGCTCGCACTCTCTCTCGCTCTCGCTCTCTCTCGCTCTCGCGCTCACTCTCTCGCTCTCTCTCGCTCTCGCTCGCTCTCTCGCTCTCTCTCGCTCTCGCTCGCTCTCTCGCTCTCTCTCGCTGTCTCGCTCGCTCTCGCTCGCTCTCTCGCTCGCTCTCGCTCTCGCTCGCTCTCTCGCTCTCGCTCGCTCTCTCGCGCTCTCGCTCGCTCGCTCTCTCTCGCGCGCTCTCTCACGCTCGCTCTCTCGCTATCTCGCGCGCTCTCTCGCACTCTCGCTCGCTCTCTCTCGCTCTCTCTCTCGCTCGCTCTCGCTCGCTCTCGCTTTCTCGCTCGCTCCTCTCGCGCTCTCGCTCGCTCTCTCGCTCGCTCTCTCTATCTCTCGCTCGCGCTCTCTCTCGCTCGCTCTCTCGCTCGCTCTCTCTCTCGTCGCTCGCTCTCTCGCTCGCTCGTGCTCTCGCTCGCTCTCTCTCTCGCTCGCTCTCTCGCGCTCTCGCTCGGTCTCTCGCTCGCTCTCGCTCGCTCTCGCTCGGTCTCTCGCTCGCTCTCGCTCGCTCTCTCGCTCGCTCTCTTCGCGCTCTCGCTCGGTCTCTCGCTCGCTCTCTCGCTCGCTCTCTCGCGCTCTCACTCTGGCTCGCTCTCTCGCGCTCTCGCTCTCGCTCGCTCGCTCTCGCTCTCGCTCGCTCTCT
>NC_081384.1:1617744-1701713 GCF_030684315.1 Stegostoma tigrinum | reverse complement strand
CCTCTCTCTCTGCCCCGATGCCCCCCCTCTCTCTCTACCCCGATGCCCCCCTCCCTCTCTCCCCCCCGATGCCCCCTCTCTCTCTCTCCCCCCCGATGCCCCCCTCTCTCTCTCTCCCCCCCGATGCCCCCTCTCTCTCTCTCTCCCCCCGATGCCCTCTCTCTCTCTCTCCCCCCGATGCCCTCTCTCTCTCTCTCTCCCCCCGATGCCCTCTCTCTCTCTCTCTCCCCCCGATGCCCCTTCTCTCTCTCTCTCTCTCCCCCCCGATGCCCTCTCTCTCTTTCTCTCTCCCCCCCGATGCCCTCTCTCTCTCTCTCTCTCTCCCCCCCGATGCCCCCTCTCTCTCTCTCTCTCTCCCCCCCGCTGCCCCCCTCTCTCTCCTCTCTCCCCCCGATGCCCCCTCTCTCTCTCTCCCCCCCGATGCCCCTCTCTCCTCTCTCCCCCCGGCCCCCTCTCTCTCTCTCTCTCCCCCCGATGCCCCTCTCTCTCTCTCTCCCCCCGATGCCCCCTCTCTCTCTCTCTCCCCCGATGCCCCCACTCTCTCTCTCTCCCCCCGATGCCCCCTCTCTCTCTCTCTCTCTCCCCCCGATCCCCCCTCTCTCTCTCTCCCCCGATGCCCCCTCTCTCTCTCTCCTCGATGCCCCCTCTCTCTCCCCCCCGATGCCCCCATCTCTATTCCCACCCGATGCCCCCCTCTCTCTCCCCCCGATGCCCCCCTCTCTCCCCCCATGCCCCCTCTCTCTCCCCGATGCCCCCTCTCTCTCTCTCCCCCGATGCCCCCTCTCTCTCTCTCCCCCGATGCCCCCTCTCTCTCTCTCCCCCGATGCCCCCTCTCTCTCTCTCCCCCGATGCCCCCTCTCTCTCCCCCTCCCCCGATGCCCCCTCTCTCTCCCCCCTCCCCTGATGCCCCCTCTCTCTCTCCCCCGATGCCCCCTCTCTCCCCCCCGATGCCCCCCTCTCTCCCTCCCCGATGCCCCTCACTCTCTCTCCCCCCCGATGCCCCCTCTCTCTCTCTCTCTCCCCCCGATGCCCCCTCTCTCTCTCTCTCCCCCCGATGCCCCCTCTCTCTCTCTCTCCCCCCGATGCCCCCTCTCTCTCTCTCTCCCCCCGATGCCCCCTCTCTCTCTCCCTCTCTCTCTCCTCGATGCCCCCTCTCTCTCCCCCGATGCCCCATCTCTATTCCCACCCCCGATGCCCCCCTCTCTCCCACCGATGCCCCCCTCTCTCTCCCCCGATGCCCCCCTCTCCCCCCGATGCCCCCCCTCTCTCTCTCCCCCCGATGCCCTCTCTCCCCACCCCCGATGCCCCCTCTCCCCCGATGCCCCCTCTCTCTCCCCTCGATGCCCCCCTCTCTCCCCCCCGATGCCCCCTCTCTCTCCCCCCCGATGCCCCATCTCTATTCCCACCCCGATGCCCCCCTCTCCTCCCCCCGATGCCCCCCTCTCTCTCCCCCGATGCCCCCCTCTCCCCCGATGCCCCCCCTCTCTCTCTCCCCCCGATGCCCTCTCTCCCCACCCCGATGCCCCTCTCCCCCGATGCCCCCTCTCTCTCCCCTCGATGCCCCCCTCTCTCCCCCCCGATGCCCCCCTCTCACCCCCCCCGATGCCCCCTCCTCTCCCCCCCGATTCCCCCTCTCTCTCCCCCCCGATGCCCCCTCACTCTCCCCCGCCCCCGATGCCCCCCTCTCTCCCCACCACCAATGCCCCCCTCTCTCCCCCCGATGCCCCCACTCTCTCTCCCCCGATGCCCCCCTCTCTCTCTCCCCCCGATGCCCCCTCTCTCTCTCCCCCGATGCCCCCTCTCTCTCTCCCACACCCCATGCCCCCCTCTCTCCCCCGATGCACCCTCTCTCTCTCCCCCCGATGCCCCCCCTCTCTCTCTACCCCGATGCCCCCCTCTCTCTCTCCCCCCCGATGCCCCCTCTCTCTCTCTCCCCCCGATGCCTCTCTCTCTTCTCTCTCTCTCTCTCTCTCCCCCCGATGCCCCCTCTCTCTCTCTCTCTCTCCCCCCGATGCCCCCTCTCTCTCTCTCTCCCCCACGATGCCCCCTCTCTCTCTCTCTCTCTCTCTCTCTCCCCCCCGCTGCCCCCCTCTCTCTCTCTCTCTCTCTCTCCCCCTGATGCCCCCTCTCTCTCTCTCTCTCTCTCTCTCTCTCTCTCCCCCCCGCTGCCCCCTCTCTCTCTCTCTCTCTCTCTCCCCCCGATGCCCCCTCTCTCTCTCTCCCCCCGATGCCTCTCTCTCTCTCTCTCTCTCTCTCTCCCCCCGATGCCCTCTCTCTCTCTCTCTCCCCCCGATGCCCTCTCTCTCTTTCTCTCTCCCCCCGATGCCCTCTCTCTCTCTCTCTCTCTCTCCCCCCCCGATGCCCCCTCTCTCTCTCTCTCTCTCTCCCCCCCGCTGCCCCCTCTCTCTCTCTCTCCCCCCGATGCCCCCTCTCTCTCTCTCTCCCCCCGATGCCCCCTCTCTCTCTCTCTCCCCCCGATGCCCCCACTCTCTCTCTCTCCCCCCGATGCCCCCTCTCTCTCTCTCTCTCTCTCTCCCCCGACCCCCTCTCTCTCTCTCTCCCCCCGATGCCCCCTCTCTCTCTCTCCTCGATGCCCCCTCTCTCTCCCCCCGATGCCCCCATCTCTATTCCCACCCCGATGCCCCCCTCTCTCTCCCCCCCGATGCCCCCCCCTCTCTCCCCCCGATGCCCCTCTCTCTCCCCCGATGCCCCCTCTCTCTCTCTCCCCGATGCCCCCTCTCTCTCTCTCCCCCGATGCCCCCCTCTCTCTCTCTCCCCCGATGCCCCCTCTCTCTCTCTCCCCCGATGCCCCCTCTCTCTCCCCCTCCCCCGATGCCCCCCTCTCTCTCCCCCTCCCCTGATGCCCCCTCTCTCTCTCCCCCGATGCCCCCTCTCTCCCCCCCGATGCCCCCCTCTCTCCCTCCCCGATGCCCCTCACTCTCTCTCCCCCCCGATGCCCCCCTCTCTCTCTCTCTCCCCCCCCGATGCCCCCTCTCTCTCTCTCTCCCCCCGATGCCCCCTCTCTCTCTCTCTCCCCCCCGATGCCCCCTCTCTCTCTCTCTCCCCCCGATGCCCCCTCTCTCTCCCTCTCTCTCTCCTCGATGCCCCCTCTCTCTCCCCCGATGCCCCCATCTCTATTCCCCACCCCGATGCCCCCCTCTCTCCCACCGATGCCCCCTCTCTCTCCCCCGATGCCCCCTCTCCCCGATGCCCCCCCTCTCTCTCTCCCCCCGATGCCCTCTCTCCCCACCCCCCGATGCCCCCTCTCCCCCGATGCCCCCTCTCTCTCCCCTCGATGCCCCCCTCTCTCCCCCCCGATGCCCCCTCTCTCTCCCCCCCGATGCCCCATCTCTATTCCCACCCCGATGCCCCCCTCTCTCCCCCGATGCCCCCCTCTCTCTCCCCCGATGCCCCCCTCTCCCCCGATGCCCCCCCTCTCTCTCTCCCCCCGATGCCCTCTCTCCCCACCCCCGATGCCCCCTCTCCCCCGATGCCCCCTCTCTCTCCCCTCGATGCCCCCCTCTCTCCCCCCCGATGCCCCCCTCTCACCCCCCCCGATGCCCCCCTCTCTCCCCCCCGATTCCCCCTCTCTCTCCCCCCCCGATGCCCCCTCACTCTCCCCCGCCCCCGATGCCCCCCTCTCTCCCCCACCACCAATGCCCCCCTCTCTCCCCCCGATGCCCCCCACTCTCTCTCCCCCCGATGCCCCCTCTCTCTCTCCCCCCCCGATGCCCCCTCTCTCTCTCCCCCGATGCCCCCTCTCTCTCTCCCCACACCCCATGCCCCCCTCTCTCCCCCGATGCACCCTCTCTCTCTCCCCCCGATGCCCCCCCCTCTCTCTCTACCCCGATGCCCCCCTCTCTCTCTCCCCCCCGATGCCCCTCTCTCTCTCTCCCCCCGATGCCTCTCTCTCTCTCTCTCTCTCTCCCCCCGATGCCCCCTCTCTCTCTCTCTCTCTCCCCCCGATGCCCCCTCTCTCTCTCTCTCCCCCCGATGCCCCCTCTCTCTCTCTCTCCCCCCGATGCCCCTCTCTCTCTCTCTCTCTCTCTCTCTCCCCCCCGCTGCCCCCTCTCTCTCTCTCTCTCTCTCTCTCTCCCCTGATGCCCCCTCTCTCTCTCTCTCTCTCTCTCTCTCTCTCTCCCCCCCGCTGCCCCCTCTCTCTCTCTCTCTCTCTCTCCCCCCGATGCCCCCTCTCTCTCTCTCCCCCCGATGCCTCTCTCTCTCTCTCTCTCTCTCTCTCTCCCCGATGCCCCCTCTCTCTCTCTCTCCCCCGCTGCCCCCCTCTCTCTCTCTCTCTCCCCCGATTCCCCCTCTCTCTCCCCCCCGATGCCCCCTCTCTCTCCCCCCGCCCCCGATGCCCCCCTCTCTCCCCACCCCCAATGCCCCCCCTCTCTCCCCCCGATGCCCCCACTCTCTCTCCCCCCGATGCCCCCTCTCTCTCTCCCCCGATGCCCCCTCTCTCTCTCCCCCGATGCCCCCTCTCTCTCTCTCTCCCCTGATGCCCCCTCTCTCTCTCCCCACACCCCATGCCCCCCCCTCTCTCCCCCGATGCACCCTCTCTCTCTCCCCCCGATGCCCCCCCTCTCTCTCTACCCCCGATGCCCCCCCTCTCTCTCTCCCCCCCGATGCCCCCTCTCTCTCTCCCCCCCGATGCCTCTCTCTCTCTCTCTCTTTCTCTCTCTCTCCCCCCAATGCCCCCTCTCTCTCTCTCTCTCCCCCCCCGATGCCCCCTCTCTCTCTCTCTCCCCCCGATGCCCCCTCTCTCTCTCTCTCTCTCTCTCTCCCCTCGATGCCCCCTCTCTCTCCCCCCGATGCCCCCATCTCTATTCCCACCCCGATGCCCCCCTCTCTCTCCCCCGATGCCCCCCCTCTCTCTCCCCACCCCCGATGCCCCCTCTCTCCCCACCCCAATGCCCCCCCTCTCTCCCCCCGATGCCCCCCACTCTCTCTCCCCCGATGCCCCCTCTCTCTGTCTCCCCCCCGATGCCCTCTCTCTCTCTCTCTCTCTCTCCCCCTGATGCCCCCTCTCTCTCTTCCCCCTGATGCCCCCTCTCTCTCCCCGATGGCCCCTCTCTCTCTCTCCCCCGATGCTGCCCTCTCTCCCCACCCCCGATGCCCCCCCTCTCTCTCCCCCCGATGCCCCCCCTCTCTCTCCCCCCGATGCCCCCTCTCTCTCCCCCCGATGCCCCCTCTCTCTCTCTCCCCGATGCCCCCCCCTCTCTCCCCCCCGATGCCCCCCCTCTCTCCCCCACCGATGCCCCCCCCTCTCCCCCACCGATGCCCCCCCCCTCTCCCCCGATGCCCCCTCTCTCTCTCTCCCCCGATGCCCCCTCTCTCTCTCCCCCGATGCCCCCCTCTCTCTCCCCGGATGCCCCCCTCTCTCTCCCCCGATGCCCCCCTCCCTCTCCCCCGATGCCCCCTCTCTCTGTCTCCCCCCCCGATGCCCCCCCTCTCTCTCTCTCTCTCTCACTCTCTCTCTCTCTCTCCCCCCCCGATGCCCCCACTCTCTCTCCCCCCCGATGCCCCCTCTCTCTCTCCCCCGATGCCCCCTCTCTCTCTCCCCACACCCCATGCCCCCCCCTCTCTCCCCCGATGCACCCTCTCTCTCTCCCCCCGATGCCCCCCCTCTCTCTCTACCCCGATGCCCCCCCTCTCTCTCCCCCCCGATGCCCCCTCTCTCTCTCTCCCCCCGATGCCCCTCTCTCTCTCTCTCTCCCCCCGATGCCCTCTCTCTCTCTCTCTCTCCCCCCCCCCCGCTGCCCCCTCTCTCTCTCTCCCCCCCGATGCCCCCCCCTCTCTCCCCCCCCGATGCTCCCCCTCTCTCCCCACCCCCGATGCCCCCCCTCTCTCTCCCCCCGATGCCCCCCCTCTCTCTCCCCCCCGATGCCCCCTCTCTCTCTCTCCCCCCGATGCCCCCTCTCTCTCCCCCTCCCCCGATGCCCCCCCTCTCTCTCCCCCGATGCCCCCCTCTCTCTCCCCCGATGCCCCCTCTCTCTCTACCCCGATGCCCCCCCTCTCTCTCCCCCCCCGATGCCCCCTCTCTCTCTCTCCCCCCGATGCCACTCTCTCTCTCTCTCTCCCCCCGATGCCCTCTCTCTCTCTCTCTCTCTCTCTCTCTCCCCCCCCCCGCTGCCCCCCTCTCTCTCTCTCCCCCCCCGATGCCCCCCCCTCTCTCCCCCCCCGATGCTCCCCTCTCTCCCCACCCCCGATGCCCCCCCTCTCTCTCCCCCCGATGCCCCCCCTCTCTCTCCCCCCGATGCCCCCCCTCTCTCTCTCCCCCCGATGCCCCCTCTCTCTCCCCCTCCCCCGATGCCCCCCTCTCTCTCTCTCCCCCCGATGCCCTCTCTCTCTCTCTCTCATCCCCCCCCCCCCCGCTGCCCCCTCTCTCTCTCTCCCCCCCCCGATGCCCCCCCCTCTCTCCCCCCCCGATGCCCCCCCTCTCTCCCCCCCCGATGCTCCCCTCTCTCCCCACCCCCGATGCCCCCCCTCTCTCTCCCCCCGATGCCCCCCCTCTCTCTCCCCCCGATGCCCCCTCTCTCTCTCTCCCCCCGATGCCCCCTCTCTCTCCCCCTCCCCCGATGCCCCCCCTCTCTCTCCCCCGATGCCCCCCTCTCTCTCCCCCGATGCCCCCTCTCTCTCTACCCCGATGCCCCCCCTCTCTCTCCCCCCCGATGCCCCCTCTCTCTCTCTCCCCCCGATGCCCCTCTCTCTCTCTCTCTCCCCCCGATGCCCTCTCTCTCTCTCTCTCTCTCTCTCTCTCCCCCCCCCGCTGCCCCCTCTCTCTCTCTCCCCCCCCGATGCCCCCCCTCTCTCCCCCCCCGATGCTCCCCTCTCTCCCCCACCCCGATGCCCCCCCCTCTCTCTCCCCCCGATGCCCCCCCTCTCTCTCCCCCCGATGCCCCCTCTCTCTCTCTCCCCCCCGATGCCCCCTCTCTCTCCCCCTCCCCCCGATGCCCCCCCTCTCTCTCCCCCGATGCCCCCTCTCTCTCTCCCCCGATGCCCCCCTCTCTCTCCCCCGATGCCCCCCCTCTCTCTCCCCCGATGCCCCCCTCTCTCTCCCCCGATGCCCCCTCTCTCTCTCCCCCGATGCCCCCTCTCTCTCTCCCCCGATGCCCCCTCCCTCTCCCCCGATGCCCCCTCTCTCTGTCTCCCCCCCGATGCCCCCCCTCTCTCTCTCTCTCTCTCTCTCTCTCCCCCTATGCCCCCTCTCTCTCCCCCCGATGCCCCCTCTCTCTGTCTCCCCCCCGATGCCCCCTCTCTCTGTCTCCCCCCCGATGCCCCCCCTCTCTCTCTCCCCCCGATGCCCCTCTCTCTCTCTCTCTCTCTCCGATGCCCCCCCCTCTCTCTCTCTCTCTCTCCCCCCAATGCCCCCCCTCTCTCTCTCTCTCTCTCTCTCCCCCCCCGATGCCCCCCTCTCTCTCTCTCTCCCCCCCCGATGCCCCCTCTCTCTCTCTCTCTCTCTCCCCCCTCCCCTCGATGCCCCCTCTCTCTCCCCCCCGATGCCCCCATCTCTATTCCCACCCCCGATGCCCCCCTCTCTCTCCCCCGATGCCCCCATCTCTCTCCCCCCGATGCCTGCCTCTCTCTCCCCACCCCCGATGCCCCCTCTCTCCCCACCCCAATGCCCCCCCTCTCTCCCCCCGATGCCCCCACTCTCTCTCCCCCGATGCCCCCCTCGCTCTGTCTCGCCCCCGATGCTCTCTCTCTCTCTCTCTCTCTCCCCCTGATGCCCCCCCTCTCTCTCCCCCCGATGCCCCTCTCTCTCCCCCCGATGCCCCCTCTCTCTCTCTCCCCCCGATGCCCCCCCTCTCTCTCCCCCCGATGCCCCCCTCTCTCCCCCCCGATGCCCCCCTCTCCCCCCGATGCCCCCTCTCTCTCTCTCCCCCGATGCCCCCTCTCTCTCTCTCCCCCGATGCCCCCTCTCTCTCCCCCGATTCCCCCTCTCTCTCCCCCGATGCCCCCTCTCTCTCTCCCCCGATGCCCCCCTCTCTCTCTCCCCCGATGCCCCCCCTCCCTCTCCCCCGATGCCCCCCTCCCTCTCCCCGATGCCCCCTCTCTCTGTCTCCCCCCCGATGCCCCCCCTCTCTCTCTCTCTCTCTCCCCCCCCCGATGCCCCCACTCTGTCTCCCCCCCGATGCCCCCTCTCTCTCTCCCCCGATGCCCCCCCTCTCTCTCTACCCCGATGCCCCCCCTCTCTCTCTCCCCCCCGATGCCCCCTCTCTCTCTCTCCCCCCGATGCCCCTCTCTCTCTCTCTCTCTCTCTCTCTCCCCCCAATGCCCTCTCTCTCTCTCTCTCTCTCTCCCCCCGATGCCCTCTCTCTCTCTCTCTCTCTCTCTCTCTCATCTCTCTCTCTCTCTCTCCCCCCCCCCGCTGCCCTCTCTCTCTCTCTCTCTCTCCCCCCCCGATGCCCCTCTCTCTCTCTCTCTCCCCCCGATGCCCTCTCTCTCTCTCTCTCTCTCTCCCCCCCCGCTGCCCCCTCTCTCTCTCTCCCCCCCCCCGATGCCCCCCCCTCTCTCTCCCCCGATGCCCCCCTCTCTCTCTCTCTCTCTCTCTCTCTCTCTCTCTCCCCCGATGCCCCCTCTCTCCCTCTCTCTCTCTCTCCCCCCCCGATGCCCCCTCTCTCTCTCTCTCCCCCCGATGCCCCCTCTCTCTCTCTCTCTCTCCTCGATGCCCCCCTCTCTCCCCCCCCCCGATGCCTGCCTCTCTCTCCCCACCCCCGATGCCCCCCTCTCTCCCCACCCCAATGCCCCCCCTCTCTCCCCCGATGCCCCCACTCTCTCTCCCCCGATGCCCTCTCTCTCTCTCTCTCCCCCTGATGCCCCCTCTCTCTCCCCGATGGCCCCTCTCTCTCCCCCCCCCGATGCTCCCCTCTCTCCCCACCCCCGATGCCCCCCCTCTCTCTCCCCCGATGCCCCCCCTCTCTCTCCCCCCGATGCCCCCTCTCTCTCTCTCCCCCCCGATGCCCCCCCTCTCTCTCTCCCCCGATGCCCCCTCTCTCTCCCCCTCCCCCGATGCCCCCCTCTCTCTCTCCCCCGATGCCCCCTCTCTCTCTCCCCCGATGCCCCCCTCTCTCTCCCCCGATGCCCCCCCCTCTCTCTCCCCCGATGCCCCACTCTCTCTCCCCCGATGCCCCCCTCTCTCTCTCCCCCGATGCCCCCTCTCTCTCTCCCCCGATGCCCCCTCTCTCTCTCCCCCGATGCCCCCTCCCTCTCCCCCGATGCCCCCTCTCTCTGTCTCCCCCCCGATGCCCCCCTCTCTCTCTCTCTCTCTCTCTCTCTCTCTCCCCCCTGATGCCCCCTCTCTCTCTCCCCCGATGCCCCCTCTCTCTCCCCCTATGCCCCCTCTCTCTCCCCCCGATGCCCCCTCTCTCTCCCCCCGATGCCCGCCTCTCTCTCCCCCGATGCCCGCCTCTCTCTCCCCACCCCCGATGCCCCCCTCTCTCCCCACCCCGATGCCCCCCCTCCTCCCGATGCCCCCTCTCTCTCCACCCCCCGATGCCCCCTCTCTCTCCCCCCGATGCCCCCTCTCTCTGTCTCCCCCCCGATGCCCCCTCTCTCTGTCTCCCCCCCGATGCCCCCCCCTCTCTCTCTCCCCCGATGCTCCCCTCTCTCTCTCTCTCTCTCTCCGATGCCCCCCCTCTCTCTCTCTCTCTCTCTCTCTCTCTCTCTCTCCCCCCAATGCCCCCTCTCTCTCTCTCTCTCTCTCTCTCCCCCCCCCGATGCCCCCCTCTCTCTCTCTCTCCCCCCCCGATGCCCCCTCTCTCTCTCTCTCTCTCCCTCGATGCCCCCTCTCTCTCCCCCCGATGCCCCCATCTCTATTCCCACCCCGATGCCCCCCTCTCTCTCCCCCGATGCCCCCCTCTCTCTCCCCCGATGCCTGCCTCTCTCTCCCCACCCCCGATGCCCCCTCTCTCCCCACCCCGATGCCCCCCCCTCTCTCTCTCCCCCGATGCCCCCTCTCTCTCCCCCTCCCCCGATGCCCCCTCTCTCTCTCCCCCGATGCCCCCTCTCTCTCTCCCCCGATGCCCCCCCTCTCTCTCCCCCGATGCCCCCCCTCTCTCTCCCCCGATGCCCCCCCTCTCTCTTCCCCCCGATGCCCCCCTCTCTCTCCCCCGATGCCCCCCTCTCTCTCTCCCCCGATGCCCCCTCTCTCTCTCCCCCGATGCCCCCTCTCTCTCTCCCCCGATGCCCCCTCCCTCTCCCCCGATGCCCCCCTCTCTCTGTCTCCCCCCCGATGCCCCCCCTCTCTCTCTCTCTCCCCCCCGATGCCCCCACTCTCTCTCCCCCCGATGCCCCCTCTCTCTCTCCCCCGATGCCCCCCCCTCTCTCTCTACCCCGATGCCCCCCTCTCTCTCTCCCCCCCGATGCCCCCTCTCTCTCTCTCCCCCCGATGCCCCCTCTCTCTCTCTCTCTCTCTCTCCCCCCGATGCCCTCTCTCTCTCTCTCTCTCTCCCTCTCTCTCTCTCTCTCTCTCTCCCCCCCCCCCGCTGCCCTCTCTCTCTCTCTCTCTCTCCCCCCCCGATGCCCCTCTCTCTCTCTCTCCCCCCGATGCCCTCTCTCTCTCTCTCTCTCCCCCCCCCCGCTGCCCCCTCTCTCTCTCTCCCCCCCCGATGCCCCTCCTCTCTCTCTCCCCCCGATGCCCCCCTCTCTCTCTCTCTCTCTCTCTCTCTCTCCCCCCGATGCCCCCTCTCTCCCTCTCTCTCTCTCTCCCCCCCCCGATGCCCCCTATCTCTCTCTCTCCCCCCGATGCCCCCTCTCTCTCTCTCTCTCTCTCCTCGATGCCCCCCTCTCTCTCCCCCGATGCCTGCCTCTCTCTCCCCACCCCCGATGCCCCCCTCTCTCCCCACCCCAATGCCCCCCTCTCTCCCCGATGCCCCCACTCTCTCTCCCCCGATGCCGTCTCTCTCTCTCTCTCCCCCTGATGCCCCCTCTCTCTCCCCGATGGCCCTCTCTCTCCCCCCCCGATGCTCCCCTCTCTCCCCACCCCCGATGCCCCCCCTCTCTCTCCCCCCGATGCCCCCCCTCTCTCTCCCCCCGATGCCCCCTCTCTCTCTCTCCCCCCGATGCCCCCCCTCTCTCTCTCCCCCGATGCCCCCTCTCTCTCCCCCCTCCCCCGATGCCCCCTCTCTCTCTCCCCCGATGCCCCCCCCTCTCTCCCCCGATGCCCCCCCTCTCTCTCCCCCGATGCCCCCCCTCTCTCTCCCCCCGATGCCCCCCTCTCTCTCCCCGATGCCCCCTCTCTCTCTCCCCCAATGCCCCCTCTCTCTCTCCCCGATGCCCCCTCCCTCTCCCCCGATGCCCCCTCTCTCTGTCTCCCCCCCGATGCCCCCCTCTCTCTCTCTCTCTCTCTCTCCCCCCTGATGCCCCCTCTCTCTCTCCCCCGATGCCCCCTCTCTCTCCCCCTATGCCCCCTCTCTCTCCCCCCGATGCCCCCTCTCTCTCCCCCCGATGCCCGCCTCTCTCTCCCCCGATGCCCCGCCTCTCTCTCCCCACCCCCGATGCCCCCCTCTCTCCCCACCCCGATGCCCCCCCTCCTCCCGATGCCCCCTCTCTCTCCACCCCCGATGCCCCCTCTCTCTCTCCCCGATGCCCCCTCTCTCTGTCTCCCCCCCGATGCCCCCTCTCTCTGTCTCCCCCCCGATGCCCCCCCTCTCTCTCTCCCCCGATGCCCCCCTCTCTCTCTCTCTCTCTCTCCGATGCCCCCCCCTCTCTCTCTCTCTCTCTCTCTCCCCCCAATGCCCCCTCTCTCTCTCTCTCTCTCTCTCCCCCCCCGATGCCCCCTCTCTCTCTCTCTCCCCCCCCGATGCCCCCCTCTCTCTCTCTCTCTCTCCCCTCGATGCCCCCTCTCTCTCCCCCCCGATGCCCCCATCTCTATTCCCACCCCGATGCCCCCCTCTCTCTCCCCCGATGCCCCCCTCTCTCTCCCCCGATGCCTGCCTCTCTCTCCCACCCCCCGATGCCCCCTCTCTCCCCACCCCGATGCCCCCCTCTCTCTCTCCCCCGATGCCCCCTCTCTCTCCCCCTCCCCCGATGCCCCCTCTCTCTCTCCCCCGATGCCCCCCCCTCTCTCTCCCCGATGCCCCCCCCTCTCTCTCCCCGATGCCCCCCTCTCTCTCCCCCGATGCCCCCCTCTCTCTCCCCCGATGCCCCCTCTCTCTCTCCCCCGATGCCCCCTCTCTCTCTCCCCCGATGCCCCCTCCCTCTCCCCCGATGCCCCCTCTCTCTGTCTCCCCCCCGATGCCCCTCTCTCTCTCTCTCTCTCTCTCTCTCTCTCTCTCTCTCTCCCCCTGATGCCCCCTCTCTCTCTCCCCCGATGCCCCCTCTCTCTCCCCTATGCCCCCTCTCTCTCCCCCCGATGCCCCCTCTCTCTCCCCCCGATGCCCGCCTCTCTCTCCCCCGATGCCCGCCTCTCTCTCCCCACCCCCGATGCCCCCCTCTCTCCCCACCCCGATGCCCCCCCTCCTCCCGATGCCCCCCTCTCTCTCCACCCCCGATGCCCCCTCTCTCTCCCCCCGATGCCCCCTCTCTCTGTCTCCCCCCCGATGCCCCCTCTCTCTGTCTCCCCCCCGATGCCCCCCCTCTCTCTCTCCCCCGATGCCCCCCTCTCTCTCTCTCTCTCTCTCCGATGCCCCCCCTCTCTCTCTCTCTCTCTCTCTCTCTCTCTCTCCCCCCAATGCCCCCTCTCTCTCTCTCTCTCTCTCTCTCCCCCCCGATGCCCCCTCTCTCTCTCTCTCCCCCCCCGATGCCCCCTCTCTCTCTCTCTCTCTCCCCTCGATGCCCCCTCTCTCTCCCCCCGATGCCCCCATCTCTATTCCCACCCCGATGCCCCCCCTCTCTCCCCCGATGCCCCCCTCTCTCTCCCCCCGATGCCTGCCTCTCTCTCCCACACCCCCGATGCCCCCTCTCTCCCCACCCCAATGCCCCCCCTCTCTCCCCCCGATGCCCCCACTCTCTCTCCCCCGATGCCCCCCTCTCTCTGTCTCGCCCCCGATGCTCTCTCTCTCTCTCTCTCTCTCTCCCCCTGATGCCCCCTCTCTCTCTCCCCTGATGCCCCCTCTCTCTCCCCGATGGCCCCTCTCTCTCTCTCTCCCCGATGCTGCCCTCTCTCCCCACCCCCGATGCCCCCCCTCTCTCTCCCCCCGATGCCCCCTCTCTCTCCCCCCGATGCCCCCTCTCTCTCTCTCCCCCGATGCCCCCCCCTCTCTCTCCCCCCGATGCCCCCCTCTCTCCCCCCGATGCCCCCCCTCTCCCCCCGATGCCCCCTCTCTCTCTCTCCCCCGATGCCCCCTCTCTCTCTCTCCCCCGATGCCCCCTCTCTCTCCCCCTCCCCCCGATGCCCCCTCTCTCTCCCCCGATGCCCCCTCTCTCTCCCCCGATGCCCCCTCTCTCTCCCCTCGATGCCCGCCTTTATCTCTCACCCGATGCCCCCCTCCCTCTCCCCCGATGCCCCTCCCTCTCCCCCGATGCCCCCTCTCTCTGTCTCCCCCCCCGATGCCCCCCTCTCTCTCTCTCTCTCTCCCCCCCGATGCCCCCACTCTCTCTCCCCCCGATGCCCCCTCTCTCTCTCCCCCGATGCCCCCTCTCTCTCTCCCCACACCCCATGCCCCCCCTCTCTCCCCCGATGCACCCTCTCTCTCTCCCCCCGATGCCCCCCCTCTCTCTCTACCCCGATGCCCCCCTCTCTCTCTCCCCCCCGATGCCCCCTCTCTCTCTCTCCCCCCGATGCCCCCTCTCTCTCTCTCCCCCCGATGCCCCTCTCTCTCTCTCTCTCTCCCCCCGATGCCCTCTCTCTCTCTCTCTCTCTCTCTCTCTCTCTCCCCCCCCCCCGCTGCCCTCTCTCTCTCTCTCCCCCCCCGATGCCCCCTCTCTCTCTCTCCCCCCGATGCCCCCCTCTCTCTCTCTCTCTCTCCCCCGATGCCCCCTCTCTCTCTCTCTCTCTCTCTCCCCCCGATGCCCCCTCTCTCTCTCTCTCTCTCTCTCCCCCCGATGCCCCCTCTCTCTCTCTCTCCTCGATGCCCCCCTCTCTCTCCCCCGATGCCTGCCTCTCTCTCCCCACCCCCGATGCCCCCCTCTCTCCCCACCCCAATGCCCCCCCTCTCTCCCCCGATGCCCCCACTCTCTCTCCCCCTGATGCCCCCTCTCTCTCCCCAATGGCCCCTCTCTCTCCCCCCCCGATGCTCCCCTCTCTCCCCACCCCCGATGCCCCCCTCTCTCCCCCCGATGCCCCCCCTCTCTCTCCCCCCGATGCCCCCTCTCTCTCCCCCGATGCCCCCCCTCTCTCTCCCCCCGATGCCCCCCCTCTCTCTCCCCCCGATGCCCCCTCTCTCTCTCTCCCCCCGATGCCCCCTCTCTCTCCCTCCCCCGATGCCCCCTCTCTCTCCCCCTCCCCCGATGCCCCCTCTCTCTCCCCCTCCCCCGATGCCCCCTCTCTCTCTCCCCCGATGCCCCCTCTCTCTCTCCCCCGATGCCCCCTCTCTCTCCCCCGATGCCCCCCTCTCTCTCCCCCGATGCCCCCCCTCTCTCTCCCCCGATGCCCCCCTCTCTCTCTCCCGATGCCCCCTCCCTCTCCCCCGATGCCCCCTCCCTCTGTCTCCCCCCCGATGCCTCTCTCTCTCTCTCTCTCTCTCTCTCCCCCCCCGATACCCCCTCTCTCTCCCCCTCCCTCGATGCCCGCCTCTCTCTCCCCCGATGCCCGCCTCTCTCTCCCCCCTATGCCCCCTCTCTCTCCCCCCGATGCCCGCCTCTCTCTCCCCCGATGCCCGCCTCTCTCTCCCCACCCCCGATGCCCCCCTCTCTCCCCACCCCCGATGCCCCCCTCTCTCCCCACCCCCGATGCCCCCCTCCCCCCGATGCCCCCTCTCTCTCCACCCCCGATGCCCCCTCTCTCTCCCCCCGATGCCCCCTCTCTCTGTCTCCCCCCCGATGCCCCCGCTCTCTGTCTCCCCCCCGATGCCCCCCCTCTCTCTCTCTCTCTCTCTCTCTCTCCCCCTGATGCCCCCTCTCTCTCCCCGATGCTCCCCTCTCTCCCCACCCCCGATGCCCCCTCTCTCTCTCCCCCGATGCACCCTCTCTCTCTCCACCCCGATGCCCCACCTCTCTCCCCACCCCCGATGCCCCTCTCTCTCTCTCTCCGATGCCCCCCTCTCTATCCCCACCCCCGATGCCCCCTCTCTCTCTCCCCAATGCCCCACCTCTCTCTCCACCCCGATGCCCCCCTCTCCCCACCCCATGCCCCCCCTCTCCCCACCCCCGATGCCCCCTCTCTCTCTCCCCCGATGCCCCCTCTCTCTCCCCGATGCCCCCCTCTCTCTCTCCCCGATGCCCCCTCTCTCTCTCCCCCCGATGCCCCCCTCTCTCTCTTCCCCCGATGCCCCCCTCTCTCCCCACCCCCAATGCCCCCCTCTCTCCCCACCCCCAATGCCCCCCTGTCTCTCCCCACCCCCAATGCCCCCCCTCTTTCTCCCCCGATACCCCCTCCCTCTCTCTCCCCCCCGATGCCCCCTCTCTCTCCCCTCCCGATGCCCCCTCCCTCTCTCTCTCCCCGATGCCCCCTCTCTCTCCCCCGATGCCCCTCTCTCCCCCGATGCCCCTCCCTCTCTCTCCCCCGATGCCCCTCCCTCTCTCTCCCCCCGATGCCCCCTCCATCTCTCTCTCCCCCGATGCCCCCATCTCTCTCTCTCCCCGATGCCCCCATCTCTCTCCCCCCCGATGCCCCGTCCATCTCTCTCCCCCCCGATGCCCCCCCTCTCTCTCCCCCGATACCCCCTCTCCCCCAATGCCCCCCCCCACCCCACCCCCGGTGCCTACCTGCGCGGGGGAGGCTGCCCTGGATTTCCTCGATCTCTGCCGGTTCCATGCACACTCCGTGCCCGTGGAGGAGGGAGTGTAGCGGCCGCTCGCAGCCCCTCCGGGGGAAGCAGCGGAGCCCGGAGCCGCAGCGCGGGGTGTAGACCCCACAGCGGCGGCCCTTGGCCAGGGCACAGGTCCCGCAGCAGCCGCAGCCCGGCTCCCGGACCAGCTCCTGGCAGCCGGGGGGTAATTTACAACCGGCCCGCTTCTCCTCGGAGCACGGGGCACAGCGGACAGGCCGCTCCGGTAACGGCGGCTCCGACACGGTCACCGTGAGCAGTGCCCAGGCGGCGCTCAGTAACAGCACCGGGAGCCGGGGGGGAGGCATCGGGAGGAGGGCGCGGGGGGGACGCGGGCAGCGGCAGCGGGGTCCCTGAAGCAGGCTCCGAGTCCGCGGAGCAGCCGCCGCCAGCAGCTACTTTATAACCGGCCGGAGACACGCCCCCAGCCCGTCCCGGGGAGAGACACACACCCCACCCCCCCAGACACCCCCCCACACACACACCCCACCCCCACACACACTCCACCCCCCCAGACACCCCCCACGCCCCCATCACCCCCCCCACACACACACACCCCACCCCCCACACACACCCCCACACACACACACCCCACCCCCCACACACACCCCCCACCCCCCCAGACACCCCCCACGCCCCCACTCACCCCCCACACACACACACCCCACCCCCCACACACACCCCCACACACACACCCCACCCCCCACACACACCCCCCACCCCCACTCACCCCCCCACACACACACACCCCACCCCCCACACACACCCCCCACCCACACACACCCCCCATGCCCCCACTCACCCCCCCACACACACACACACCCCAACCCCCCAGACATACCCCCACACACACACCCCACCCCCCACACACCCCCACGCCCCCACTCAAACCCCCACACACACACACACCCCCCACACCGCCACATACACCCCCCACGCCCCCACTCACCCCCCACACACACACCCCCACTCACCCCCACACAAACACCCCCACTCACCCCCCACCCACAACACACACACCCCCCACACACACACCCCCACCCCCCCACTCAACCCCCCACACACACCCACACCCCCCACACACACCCCCCCATCCCCCACTCACCCACCACACACACCGGCCCACCCCCCACTCACCCCCACTCAGCCCCACCCCCCACACACAACCCCACCCCCCCCACACACATCCCCCACCCCCCACTCACCTCCACACACACCCCCACCCCTCCACTCACCCACCCCTCCACTCACCCACCCACACCCCCCCCCAACCCCCCACATACAGCCCCCCACCACCCCCCTCCCCCCCACACACATGCCCACCCCCCACTCACCCCCCAACACTCACCACACCCACCCCCCCCACACACACACACACCCCCACACAACCTCATTCCCCACTCACCCCCCACCCCCCCACTCACCCCCCACACACACACCGCCCCACCTCCTCACTCACCCCCCCCACTCAACCCCCAACCCCCAAAACACACAACCCCACACACACACCCCCACCCCCCACTCACCCCCCCACTCACCCCCACACACACACCCCCCACCCCACCACTCACCCCACAACACACACCCCACCCCCCACTCAGCCCCCAACCCCCAACACAAAACCCCACACACACACCCCCCCACCCCCCAACACACACACCTCCCACACCGCCACATACACCCCCCACCCCCCACTCACCCCACCACACACCCACCCACTCACCCCTTCACCTCCCCACTCACCCCCACACACACACCCCCACTCACCCCCTCACTCACCCACCCAACACTCACCCCCCCCACCCAACACACACACCCCCCCACACACACCCCCACCCCCCACTCACCCCCCCCACTCCCCACTCACCCCCTCACTCACCCACCCAACACTCACCCCCCACCCCAACACACACACACCCCCACACACACTCCCACCCCCCACTCAACGCCCCCACTCCCCACTCACCCCACAACACACACCCCACCCCCCGCTCAACCCCCACACACAACCACCCACACGCCCCCACCCCAACACTCACCCCCCCAACACTCACCCCCCACACCCCCACACACACACCCCCAACACACACACCCCCTACACTCCCACACACACACCCCCACACCCACACACTCACCCCCACACAAATTCCCCCCCAAACACACACTCACCCACACGCACCCACTCACCCCATCCCCACACACACACCCTCACCCACACACACTCCCCCCACCCCCCACTCACACCCGTTCACCCCACACACACTCCCCCCTGCCCACACCCACATACACTCCCCCCACCCCCACACACAAACACACCCCCACTCCCACACTCACACTCCCCCACAAATACAATCCCCCCACCCCCCACGCACAACCCCACACCCCCACACACACACTTACCCCCACCCCGCAACACTCCCTGGGGAGGGACACACACTCACACCCAACACCCCCACACTTCCCCAGGGGGGACACACACACACCCACCCCCCACCCCCAACTGCCCCACATTCCCCGGGGGGAGACACACACTCACACCCACCCACCCCACCATCAACCACCCCCACAATCCCCGGGGTGTGCTGCCAGGGTGGGGTGTGGGGTTGTGCTGCCGGGTGTGGGGTGGGGGATGTGCTGCCGGGTGTGGGGTGGGGGATGTGCTGCCGGGTGTGGGGTTGGGGAGGTGGGGGATGTGCTGCAGGGTGTGGGGTGGGGGATGTGCTGCCGGGTGTGGGATGGGGGGGTTGTGCTGCCGGGGGTGGGGTGGGGGGGGCGTTGTGCTGTCCGGTGTGGGGTGGGTGTGTGTTTAAGTCTCCGGGAGTTACACACACACATTCCTGGGGGGGCTCAGACAATGGGAAATGTAGGGGTGGTGAAGCCCCGGTACCCCACCCCGTCCCTCCCGTTCCATTCTCTCCCCCTTCCCCTAGCCCTCTCACTCTGTCCTACCGCCCCCACCCTCAGTACTGCCCCTGTAACCTCCCCCCACTTTACTTTCACCTCCACCACACACACATGTCCGCTCTCTGCCCCATTATTATGGTTAGTTGTCCTATAACATGCCCCGTCCAAGCACTACCTCCTGCCCGAATACCTGGGGTGTGGGGGGGGGGGGGCACAGGAAGGGCACTGGGGAATTGCCAGCACCATCCGCCCCCCCTCCCCATGCAAAGGGGGCGGGTGCTTCAGCTTCGAGGCTGCAGTATTTCTCGCTGAAACTCCCACACCGTCTGCTGCAGGTTGGGGCGACTCGCCCTGTCCACCTCATCCCAACAAAAAACATCAAACGCTAAACTGTAACTTTCCCAAAACACGTGCATTCAGACGGAAACCCACCAGCAAATGGATGTTGGGAATATCTCTGGGAACTAGCGACAACCACTTCCATCCAAAATAGGACCAAGTTACAAAAAGACTTATTTCCACCATTCTTCGCGAATACTTGCTCAGTTCGAAAATAAAGGTGTAAAACCGAAAGAAATGCTCATGCTGCAAACCACCAACAAAAACTGAAGTCGCTGGAAAAGCGTTCGGCGGCATCTGAGGAAGGGTCACCGGACCCGAAACGTTAACTGCGTTTTTTTCTTCACAGATGCTGCCAGCAACTGAGCTTTTCCAGCAGCTTCTGTGTTTGTTTGAACCTGAAGGTGTGTCTGATTTAGAGTTAGACTGGTAAATGCGCTCACTCCCACGCTCCCATAATTTGTTTCATGAGAAAACATCATGTCAACCTGCTAAAGAAATCCCCTTTTTTTCATTTCAATTATCAGAAATTGGATAAATTGCTAAACTTCTCAAGATCAAACACAAAGTTGCTGGAAAAGCTCAGCAGGCCTGGCAGCATCTGTGAAGAAAAAAAAAGTTAACGTTTCGGGTCCAGTGATCCTTCCTCAGAACTGGACCTGAAACGCGAACTCTTTTCCTTCACAGATGCCGTCAGACCTGCTGAGCTTTTCCAGCAACTTTGTTTTTGTTCCTGATTTACAGCATCCACAGTTCTTTGAGTTTTTATTTAAACTTCTCAAGGTTCTTGATTCTTTTAGTTCCTTAATTCCATTTGGGAAATCAGGTTTGAAAATGAATTGAACATTGACAGGGCTATCAATGCCAAATGAGTAAATCCAGTAGATATCTGGGCAGGATTCTCAAACTAAGCTGGGGAAAACATATTTCTCCACAAGTGAGTTTCTCGATCCACACATTCTACAAACTGATCAGCCAATAGCTGTAGAGAATTTGGGAGGGCAGTCAGAGGCAGGCTGGCACAGTGGCTCAGTGGTAAGCACTGCAGCCTCACAGCGCCAGCAAACCAAGTTTGCTTCCAGCCTCAGGTGACTGTCTGTATGGAGTTTGCACGTTCTCCCTGTATCTGTATGCATTTCTTCCAATGTTCCAATTTTCTCCCACACTCCAAAGACATGCAGGTTAGGTGAATTGGGCATGGGAATTACAGGGGGAGTGGATCTGTTTCTGCAGGTCAGGATGGGCTGAAGGTCCTCCTTCCAAATGGTAGAGATTCTATTCTATGATCCTACAACTGACCACCCAGAGGATTAGCGAGACGGAGGCAGGATAACACTCAAGCTGGGATTTGGTGCTGAAGGAGTAAGAATAACACTGCTTCTTGGAGGAGAACCTTAGGGAACACTGTGCAGGCAGGTGAGGATCGTAAGGATTTCAATAGTCACTGAGGTTCTGTAAGCCACATGAGTGTTGCCTCCCGAGTGCCAGAGAAAAGGGCATCACTGAGATGGTGCAGTACACCTGCAAGCAGAGGGAACCTCCCATAAGGACTAACAGTGAAAAGATGGAGGATATCTGTCCAATTATCAGGAGAAAGTGAAGTAGCAGGATTTCAGGGTTGATTGCTGCCAGCTGCAGGCATTTCGAGAAATATGGTTAACATGTTGTCTGGAGATATGAAGCAGGAGGAAGGATTTCAGATTCTTGGGGCATTGGAACCATTTTGAGGGGAGGGACAACACTTCAAGTTGAGTAGATTGCATGCCAACATAACTGAGACCAACTAACTAATAATCTCGTTGGTTTACTAGTTTAAAAGGTAAAGACTTGTTAGTGTTGGATAAAGGTTTACGAGTGTTGTGAGGGAGGGCTGTTTTGAGGTGACCACAAATATGAAACATTAGAAGGGAAAGAAGGAATGCATAGGACTGGGAGAGATACATGGCATAAAAATAAAGAACAGTTCAGAAATAGGAGAGATCATCAGGAGGAAATGTAAAGTGGCTGAAGGTTGATTTGGAGTCAGCGTATGGAAAGGCACAGATTGGTAAATAGGTTGGTGAGCTGTAGACACAAATCACCACTTTGGGGTATGACATAGTGGCAGTAATGGAGACCAGGCTCAAAGATGGAGATTATTAGAGACTAAATATTCTTGGCTATAAAGTGTTCAGGGAAGATTGATAAGGAAAAGGAAGCAGAGGGTAGCAGTATTGATCAAATAAACTACCTCAATAGCAAAATGTATGCTTTGAGCTATTCTCTTCTGTAGGAAGGAGAGTCTGTTGCTGCGATCACATCCAGCTTTGGTTGTTTCTAGGGGAGTCGCCAGAAATGAATACATCAGAAAAGCACTATCAATAGTTACTGAAGCAATGGATTCTTGCCCTCCTCTGAAACTTTGCACAGACAATAGTGTATTTCAGGGATCAAATTAACATGATCGCAGTCTAGGTTGAGCTAGTAGCAGCATGATAGCAGAGAAGGGCAGATATTCCTGAAATATTTACCTTTATTTCACAGGATATTTTTCTCAGTGCAGAAGGAAGCTGTACTGGATCTAGCTATTGGGAATAAATTGTGATGAATGGATCATGTTTCATTGGAGCAACATTAAGAAACAATAATTATGATCATAAAATACTTGACTAGAAAATAGTTTAATTTCAGTGGTATGAGAATCAAAAATAAACAATGAGGTCCTTTCAAAGGAGAGATGGCTCAGATATAGAATAGACAAATTCCCAGGGTGTAGAATATGAGCCATAGTCTTACTGACCGTCTCACATATCATTGGAAGTGGGAGGATAAGTTTAAAAGTTGGTTCAATAAATATATGGGATCCTTAAGTTTATACTCAGATGAATAAAGTGCAGGAGCAATGGAGTTAAACTGAGTTGGGTTTACTGGAGTATGGGTAGGTGGGCTGTGGGTTTCAGTGAATGTGGGAACACTGGAGAAACTGGGATTGTTTTCATTAGAGCAGAGAAGGTTGGGAGTTTAAAAGAGATGTTTAGAATTGTGAATGGTTTTATTGGACCTACTTTGTCTAACATTTTCTATATTTGTATCTCTTGTGACAGCCCCGATAAGTGCAAGATGCAAATCTTTGACAAATTATGACCTGAAATGACGTGATATCATTCATTCTTTTAAAGCAGCTGGTTGCTGTGCCTGGGAAACAATTGTTTAGTAAACTTCAAAAGTGAATTGGATCAATACTTGAAGGGAAAACGGCCTACAAGGGCCATTGTGGAAGGCTCAGTGAGTGAGATTAGTTTCATAGATAATGGGAACTGCAGATGGTGGAGAATTCCAAGATAATAAAATGTGAGGCTGGATGAACACAGCAGGCCAAGCAGCATCTCAGGAGCACAAAAGCTGACGTTTCGGGCCTAGACCCTTCATCAGAGAGGGGGATGGGAGAGGGAACTGGAATAAATAGGGAGACAGGGGGAGGCGGACCGAAGATGGAGAGTAAAGAAGATAGGTGGAGAGAGTATAGGTGGGGAGGTAGGGAGGGGATAGGTCAGTCCAGGGAAGACGGACAGGTCAAGGAGGTGGGATGAGGTTAGTAGGTAGATGGGGGTGCGGCTTGGGGTGGGAGGAAGGGATGGGTGAGAGGAAGAACCGGTTAGGGAGGCAGAGACAGGTTGGACTGGTTTTGGGATGCAGTGGGTGGGGGGGAAGAGCTGGGCTGGTTGTGTGGTGCAGTGGGGGGAGGGGACGAACTGGGCTGGTTTAGGGATGCAGTAGGGGAAGGGGAGATTTTGAAACTGGTGAAGTCCACATTGATACCATTGGGCTGCAGGGTTCCCAGGCGGAATATGAGTTGCTGTTCCTGCAACCTTTGGGTGGCATCATTGTGGCAGTTCGCAACAAACAACTGCACCAGTCGCAAACCATTTCCACTCCCCCTCCCATTCTCTAGATGACATGTCCATCATGGGCCTCCTGCAGTGCCACAATGATGCCACCCGAAGATTGCAGGAACAGCAACTCATATTCCGCCTGGGAACCCTGCAGCCATATGGTATTAATGTGGACTTCACCAGCTTCAAAATCTCCCCTTCCCCCACCACATCCCAAAACCAGCCCAGTTCATCCCCTCCCCCCACTGCATCACACAACCAGCCCAGCTCATCCCCTCCCCCCACTGCATCCCAAAACCAGCTCAGCCTGTCTCTGCCTCCCTAACCTGTTCTTCCTCTCACCCATCCCTTCCTCCCACCCCAAGCCGCACCTCCATTTCCTACCTACTAACCCCATCCCACCTCCTTGACCTGTCCGTCTTCCCTGGACTGACCTATCCCCTCCCTACCTCCCCACCTATACTCTCTCCACCTATCTTCTTTACTCTCCATCTTCGGTCCGCCTCCCCCTCTCTCCCTATTTATTCCAATTCCCTCTCCCCATCCCCCTCTCTGATGAAGGGTCTAGGCCCGAAACGTCAGCTTTTGTGCTCCTGAGATGCTGCTTGGCCTGCTGTGTTCATCCAGCCTCACATTTTATTATCTTGAGATTAGTTTCATAGGTCTGTTAAAGGGCTGGCATGGATATGATAGGCCAAATGGCCTCTTTCTGTGCTTTATTATTCGAAGATTCTCTGATAAAAATCTTCTTTGTTCATGTACAGGATGAGAGTGTCACTGACCAGGCAGCATTTATTGCCCTTCCTTAATTGCCCAGAGGGCAGTTAAAAGTCAACCACATTGTTGTGGGTCTGGAGTCACATGTAGATGACCTGGTAAGGATGGTCATTTGCTTCCATAAAGGACATTAGTGAGCCTAAAGGACAATGGATTTCATGGTCATCATTAGATTCTTCATTCCAGATTTTGTTTTATTGAATTCAAATTCCACCATCTGCCATGGTGGGATTCAAACCTGGGTCCACGGAATATTACCTGGGTCTCTGGATTAACAGCCCAGCAACAATACCACTGTGCCATCACCTCCCATTAACCACTTCTTTGCTAATGAATTCATCTGCTGAGTGTAACAGATTGCAGTGATTTTTATATTAATGAAGCCCATCAGTGCAATCTAATCCAGATTCAAAGACAGTCTCCCTGCTTTAGATAAATATGAACATCTGGTAATGAGCTTCTTTAACAGATCTCTGTGCCCCTGGGCTGGAAAGGGGGTACGGGGAAATGTCAAACATTGCACCTGCTAAGACCTATAGAATTGGGCGTTGTTGCTTATTTAAGGCATTTGATGAAACCATTGAAAGGAACCTTGCACAGAGTGTGAGTGTGATAATGCCCATGGAATAGAGCTAGCATCAAAGTAATGGGGGAATTAAAAGATTTGGAAACAGATTCTCCCCTGGAAATTATAGTAAGAAGTAGCACAACACAGTGCTTGATGTGTCTCTGTCAAAATTCCTTTTTATTAAAGGGATTTGAACAACTTGAGATTTTAAATGACATTTGATTTGACAGAAATTGTCAGTTTGTTGTGGGGCAGATCCCACTGTGGGGATGGTGTGTGGAGGGAGTTGTGAAAGTCAGATGTTTACATATCACAGATTTCTCTGTTCTGCTCACTGACATATTCGTTAGTGTTTAAATAGGCCATTTTACTGATTTAGCAAGCCAAGCGGCGACCTCTCATTTGCTGAGTTTAAGGAGATTAGTTTGTTCACTCAGCCTGTGGAGCAGGAACTCTGTGATGCAGTTTTATTTGCTTGTCTCTTTGGAACAATGCAGAGAGATTGAGGAGATTTGGCCAGTATTCCCTCGACTTTAGTGAAACAAAATTCCTGCAGGGCATGCCAGGTAGATATAGGCAAAATGTTTCACCAGCCTAGTCTCTCCAGGACTCGGGAGATAATCCTTGAAAGTTGCCACCCAGGTTGACAGGGCTGTTAAGAAGGCATACAGTGTTTTAGCTTTTATTAATAGAGGGATCGGGTTCCGGAACCAAGAGGTTATGGTGAAGCTGTACAAAACTCTGGTGCGGCCGCACTTGGAGTATTGCGTGCAGTTCTGGTCACCGCATTATAAGAAGGATGTGGAAGCTTTGGAAAGGGTGCAGAGGAGATTTACTAGGATGTTGCCTGGTATGGAGGGAAGGTCTTACGAGGAAAGGCTGAGGGACTTGAGGCTGTTTTCATTAGAGAGAAGAAGGTTGAGAGGTGACTTAATTGAAACATATAAAATAATCAGAGGTTTAGATAGGGTGGATAGGGAGAGCCTTTTTCCTAGGATGGTGATGGCGAGCACGAGGGGGCATAGCTTTAAATTGAGGGGTGAAAGATATAGGACAGATGTCAGAGGTAGTTTCTTTACTCAGAGAGTAGTAAGGGAATGGAACGCTTTGCCTGCAACGATAGTAGATTTGCCAACTTTAAGTACATTTAAGTCATCATTGGATAAGCATATGGACATACATGGAATAGTGTAGGTTAGATGGGCTTGAGATTGGTATGACAGGTCGGCACAACATCGAGGGCCGAAGGACCTGTACTGTGCTGTAATGTTCTATGTTCTATAATCTCAAGATATGAGTAGACCATTTACAGTCATAGAATCATAGAGACCTACAGCATAGCCAAAGGTTCTTTGTCCAATTGAATGTGTGCCAGTCAGAAATGGCCAGCTATCTGTTCTAATCCCAGCTTTCAGCACTTGGCCCATGGCCTTGTATGCCCTGACATCTCAAGTTTACGTTTAAATATTGACAGGATGCAGAGCTGGGCTAAGAAGTGGCAGATGGAGTTTAACCCTGAAAAGTGTGAGGTGATCCATTTTGGAAGGACAAATTGGAAAGCAGAATACAGGGTTCTCGGCAGTGTAGAGGAGCAGAGGGATCTTGGGATTCATGCCCACAGTTCCCTGAAAGCTGCTACCCGGGTGGATAGGGTTGTTAAGAAGGCGGATGGTGTGTTAGCTTTCATTAATAGAGGGATTGAGTTCAAGAGCCATGAAGTTATGTTCCAGCTATATAAAAGCCCGGTTCGGCCACATCTGGAGTATTGTGTCCAGTTCTGGTCGTCTCATTATAGGAAAGATGTGGAAGCGTTGGAAAAGGTGCAGAGGAGATTTACCAGGATGTTGCCTGGAATGGATGGAAGGTCTTACGAGGAAAGGTTGAGAGAGCTAGGGCTTTTCTCTTTAGAACAACGAAGGATGAGGGATGACTTGATAGAGGTGTACAAAATGATCAGAGGTACAGATAGAGTGGCCAGCCAGAGACTTTTTCCTAGGGAGGATGTAGCCATTACGAGGGGACATAGTTTTAAAGTGACTGGAGGTAGATATAGGGGAGACATCAGAGGCAGGTTCTTTACTCAGAGAATGATGGGGGTGTGGAATGTGGAGTGGGTAGTGGAGTCAGCCTCATTAGGGGCATTTAAGCGGCTATTAGATAGGTATATGGATGATAGTATAAGGTAGGGGTGGAGGTTAGATAGACCTTAGGTTTAGGGTCAAAGTTCGGCACAACATTGTGGGCCGAGGGACCTGTACTGTGCTGTACTGTGATAACAAGGTGTGGAGCTGGATGAACACAGCAGGCCAAGCAGCATCTCAGGAGCACAAAAGCTGATGTTTCGGGCCTAGACCCTTCATCAGAGAGGGGGATGGGGACAGAGCTCTCTGATGAAGGTCTAGGCCCGAAACGTCAGCTTTTGTGCTCCTGAGATGCTGCTTGGCCTGTTGTGTTCATCCAGCTCCACACTTTGTTATCTTGGATTCTCCAGCATCTGCAGTTCCCATTAACACTGTGCTGTACTGTTCTATGTTCTATACATCTTAAACATTGTGAGGGTTTCTGCCTCAACCAACCAGAAAAAAAATTGGAAATCTAAAAAGAAAATACATTATATTTGAGCTGTCAATTCCCAATTAGGCAAGATTCCAATTTCATCAGTAACTACAATCCTCTCTACCCCAGTGTCATTAACGTACTGAAAGGGGCTCTGCAGTCCATTGAGGTTATGGATGTGGTGCCGATCAAGTGCATTATTTTGTCCTGGATGGTGTCAATTTTCCTGAGTGTTACTGGAATTGCACCTATCCAGGAAAGTGGGAAGTATTTCTTCAAAATGTACACAACAAATGCTGGCGATCACAGCAGACCAGACAGCATCCATGAAGTGGAAGCAAGCTAACATCTCTGGCTCTGATGGAGAACCATCTAGACTCGAAAAGTTAACTTGCTGTCTCCCCATGGATGCTGTTTGAATGGCTGTGATCTCCAGCATTCATTGCTTTTAGTGCAGATTCCAGCATCTGCAATAATTTGCTCCTGTATTTCATCACATTCCTGACTTGTGCCTTGTAGATGGTGGATGTGGTTAGAGTCAGAAGGTGAGGATTACGGAAGGCCCACACAGTGCTATTTGCCTTCTGGGAAAAAGTAGAGGCAGAAATCAGGAGGCTGGAGAGTGAAGGAGCCATCAGACCAGTGCAGTTTGTGGAATGGGCAGTACCTGTCATACCAGTGAACTTAACCAAGATGGTTTTCCTCCTCTGATTGTCCTCAGGCCTTCCTGAAAAACTTCCAGGTATTTAATTTGGACTTCACTCGGGTTACCATTTTCCAGTTGAAAAACATTGAGCCAATCTTGGTGAATCTCTCGCAACCAATTTTGCCCCATTCAACTTGGGCCTGAGCCTTTTACTACAATCACTTGTTGTCATCAGAGGCCGGATCTGAAGTTGACCCTTAATCTGTAAAGGTGCCCAGTACACGTGCTCAGTCTAGCTGAGGTCTTCCACAATATTAAAGGTTGCAGTCCTGAGAGGATTTTATTAAAAACTGGTTCTGTGATCACTGATACAGCCACACTGGTATCAACCTCCATTAGGACTGGATGACCATTTAACCAGACATTTATCTTGACTGGTTAAAATTTGAAAATTGACAAGCTATTTGACTGTTCCAAACAAGATGTAGGTGGACTTTCCAGGGTATGAGCTCTCCTGGACACCAGCCTAGGAGTTCCCTCCCTCAATTCAAGTCTAATGGGACTCTTTTGCTGTCACATGTTGGCAGCACCGACAATGGTCTGCCAACCAAGAGCCTTGGGAAAACTTTAACCGTTTGGCCAAGACTTGGCTTTGTTCTGGGATTTTGCTGTGGGCTGACCCCGAGTCTCCCTGTTCAGGATATGTCCTGAGTGAGACTTCGCAATTTTCTTCTCTGTGAGATGTTCCCCAAGCTCAGGTGGCCTGGCGAGGGTGTCCACTTCCATTGGAATATCCTGCAACTCGTGTGCTCCACTTGCTGCATTTTCCAATTATGAAGCCAGTTGTAGTGTCTGTTTGAAGTCTAGTTGGCCTTCAGCTAGTAGGCACTTGTGTATGGTTACATTGTTAATCCCACAGACCAATCGGTCTCTCAGCATCTCATTAAGGGTTAAACCAAAGTCACATGCCCATGCCAATGATCTTAACCGAGTCAAAAATCCTGATACAAATTCCCCTTGTTCTCAATTTACCCAAAAAAACCAACTGCATCGCAAAAGTATGGAAAGTTGAAGTCATAATATTCCTCAGCTAAATCCATCAACTCTTGAAAGGTTTTAGTATCTGGTGCCTCAGAAAAGGTTAGGTTCCTAATAAGCTGTGGGTCCGCAAGCTGTAAGGAGAATTACTTGTCTTTTTGTCTGCCACAATGTCACTTGCCCAGAAAAAAGTAATACATTCTTTCCACATACTGGGCCCAGTCCTCGACACCAGAGTTGAATGAGTCAAGCTTCCCAGATAATGGCATGATGTAAAAAATACTCCAACTCAAGCACAACTATTATAAACAAGTTTCTTCAGGATCATGCTTTATTCTCGTCATCATTAAAATAAGTGCACAGAGGCCGGCATCCCATCACCAGTCACCCTTCATTTTCACGTGAGCAGTCCTGACTTTAGGACTGCCTCATATAGAGGCAGGTACCAGAGTATCAGTATCTCTGACGTTCCCCTTTCCACCTGTCAGCCAGGGTTCCCTGATCAGACCAGGTTAATAGCCCTAGTCAGAGAACTCATGTTCTGTGAGGTCCATCCACCTGACCTTATTACAATCACTACAGGAATCATTATTTACTCTGTCCAATCCTGTAGCTATGCAGTTCTGTGTGGCACTGCCATTGTAGAGGTAGCATACACTGGGGCCTGATTTTTAAGGGATTCAATGCGTACTGTCTTTGTGAAGGATCTAGTGCAGGAGCAGATTACGGAGCCTGGGTAGCACAACAGATGATGTTGAAGATCATAGTTGTTTGCAGGTCAGTTTCAGGATGTTGAACAGGGCTGAGCCCTGTGGTAATCTATTGGCCAATCTTCTCCACTCACTGCTCCCTTTTCCAAGGCAAACTCCAAATGCTCTGTTGTGAAGGAGTGTCCCAACCCAGGCTAGGAGTTCTCTGGACAGCTTTAGGAGCAGGGCACTCTTTAGCAAGCATCAGCTGTGTATCACAGGCAGTGCTAAAGCCCAGGAACACTGTGCCTGGTTCTACTGGAGGCCTTTTTCAATGTAGGGACCAAAACCTGATCACCAGTGCCCCATGCTTAACAGAAACTAGCTTGTCCCACAATGAAAATCCTGTCCATCTCTGAGGGGGCAAGCTACAGGAAAAGATGCTTATGGGTCTTGGAGCAAAGAAACAGTAGTAAGGAACAAGAGTTGACCACTTGGTGCTTTGAGCCCTGCTCCTCCATTCTATAAGATCATGCCTATCTAACTTTATCCTCAACTCCTTATTCCTGCATATCCTGAGAATCTTTCATCCCCCATCTACCCCTGTCTTAAAAATATTTAATGATTCTGAATCCACTGCTTTCTGAGGAAGGGAATTCCAAAGATTTACAACCCTCTGAGAGAAAAATTTTCCTCATCTCCTTTTTAAATGAGCACCCCTTTATTTTTAAAATCTGAGCCTTAATTCCAGATTTTCCTGTAGGAGGAAACATCCTTTCAACGTCTACCTGATCCCTCAGGATCTTACATGTTTCAATTCAGTTACCCCTGACTATTCTGAACTTCTGAGGATACAGGCCCTCAGAAGGTAATCTGCTCATCCCCAGGATTATTCTAGAAAACCTTCTTTGAACTGCTTCCAACATATTAGCATCATTCAGTAAGTACTCCAGAAGCAGTCTCACCAATGCCCTGTATAACTGTAGCATGATCTCCCTGCTCCTGCATCAATTCCCCTCACAACAAATTTTATTTTATTAGCTTTCTGCCCCTCACAACAGCTTATTTTATTAGATTTCCTGATTACTTGCTGTACCTGCAGGCTAACCTTCTGTGATTCATGCTCTAGGACACCCAGACCCCTTTGCCTCTCAGAAATCTGCAATCTCTCACCATTGAGGCAATGTGCTGCTTTGTTCTGCCAAAATGGGCAATTTCACACATTTCCAGATACTTGCTCACTTACTAAACATGCCTATTTCCCTTTATAAGCTCCTTTTGTCCTCTTCCACAACTCACTTTCCTGTCTTATCTTTGTGTCATCAGTAAATTTAGCTCCTGCACCTTCAATCCCTTCATCCAGATCACTTTTATAAAATGTAAACAGTTGAGGTCCTAGCACTGAACCCTGGGGCACGGCACCTGGCACATGCTGGCAGCCTGAAAATGACCTAATTATTCCTCCTTCCTGCTTCCTGTTACCTAATCAATCATTTCTTCATGTCAATGTGTTACCCCCCACACCATGAGCTTTTATTATTTGTAACAACCGTGGCTGTGACACATTATCAAATGTTCTCTGAATCTAAGTACAATCTATCCACTGGTTCCCCTTTGTCTACAGCGCAGTTACTTTCTTGTAGAACTCCAATAAATGAGCTAAACATGATTTCCCCTTTATTAAACATTATTGGTTCTGTCTGATTACCTTGAACTTATCTAAGCGCCTATTACAAAATCTTCTAATAATTGCTTCCAACACTTTCCCTATGGCTGAGATTTAGCTATCTGGCCTGCAGTTTCCTGCTTTCTACCTCCTTCCCTTTTCAAATTAAGGAGTTACATTAGCATTTTCCAACCTCAAGGAACTTTCCCAGAATCTGATGAGTTTTGGAAAATTAAAACCAACATATCAACTATTTCACTGGCTACTTCCTTTAAGACCCTAGGATGAAATGCATCAGGACCTGGGGACTTGGCAACTTCTAGTTCCAACAATTTACTTTGTACTGCTTCCCTGGTATTTGTGGGGTTTTTTTGGAGATCCTCCCTCCTTTCAGTTTTTGATTTACAGCCATATCCAGGATGCTCTGTGTGTCCTCTCTGATGATAGCTGACATAAAATGTCTGTTCAATCCATCTGCCATCTCCTTTCGTTCATCACTAATTCCCCAGACTCATTTTCTATTGGACCAACATTTACTTTCTTAACTCCTTCCTTTTTTAAATATCTGGACAAACTTTTCCTATCTGCTTTTACACTTTTGGCTAATTTTCTCTCATACTTTAAATTTTGCCTCCATATTAATCTTCTGGTAATTCTTTGCTTTTTTTTAATATTCTATCCAATTTTCTGACTAACCTGAACTGTGCTTAATTATGCACCTTTTCTTTGCGTTTGATACAACCTGTGGCTTTTATAGTTAACCACGGATGGTGGGTCCATCTTTTGGAATTGTTTCATACTTGTTGGAATGTATTTATTCTGTGCATTCTGTGATATCCCCTTCAATTTTTGGCGCTGCATCTTGATAGACGTATCCCCTAACCTAAATTGTCAGCTCACCTTCACTAGCTCTGCTTTAGTGCTCTCATAATTGCCCTTGTTGAAATTCAAAATACTAGTCTTGGACACACACTTCTCTCCCTGAAACTGTACATAAAATTCAATCATATTAGAGCCACCACTAAGCGGGGACGCTTTCACTATGAGGTCAGCAATTAATCCTATCTGGATGTGATTTTGCTCGCTGAGCTGGAAGGTTCGTTTTCAGACGTTTCGTCACCATTCTAGGTAACATCGTCAGTGAGCCTCCGGTGAAGCGCTGGTGTTATGTCCCACTTTATATATTTATAAATAGAAAGCGGGACATAACACCAGCACTTCGTCGGAGGCTCACTGATGATGTTACCTAGAATGGTGACGAAACGTCTGAAAACTAACCTTCCAGCTCAGCGAGCAAACTCCCATCCAGAACCTCAACCTGAGCTACAAATCTTCTCAAAACTCATTAATCCTATCTCACTGGTCAAAACCAGGGTCTAGCGTAGACTGATCCTTGGTTAGAGCCATAACATGCAGGTCTAAGAAATTTTCCCAAAAATATTTAATGACTTCCTCATTTACACTGTTTATTCTTAGCCAAATGTTAATGGCCCAAGTGATCTCTTGCCTTATCATTCTTCATCTCTACCTAGACTGGTTTCCTGAATATAGCTTGTCCCTCTCTATGGTGCTCATAATATCTTTAATTAACAGAGCCACAACTCCACCGTTTCCCAGCATCCTGTTACCTACCCTTTGATATTTAGGTCCCAACCTAGGTCATCCCACAGCCACATCTCACTTATGGCTACTGATATTTATTTATCTCAATATGTACTATCAGATTAAATGTTACATGCTTTTATTATTTTTATAATCTCCAGTCTAAATCATTCTCAGATCTGTATTTTCTGTCTCTTCCTGTCATTGTCTGTTCATCGTTTCCCACATTTGTACCTTCCTCTGGTGCACAGGAGGTGGTGTATTCAGTTGATAACTGGCATTGCACCTCATCATCAGGAAGTGAGTTTGAGCAATGATCCTCATGTAGGACAAGGTCAGTCAGGCATGACTTGGGACCCAAGATGTTACAGGGGTTCTAGTGCCAAATTGTCATATTTCAATCTCATTTAGTCTTCCTCTAGCTTTGTGATCTTGATTGGATCAGGACTGCCATGTTCTGTATGTTGCTGGTGTTATTTTTAAGAATTTGTTCCGGCGATGCATTTTATTTTGTTTTTCTAAGGAGTCCTTGCAATCTGTATTGGTGATGATTAATCAGGAGCTGGTTTAACCAAACCAGTCACAAGCCCCTGAGGTGGTGTGCAAGCCTGTAGATGGGCCCAGTGAGTGGCCTGCGATAGAAAGTGACCTGGTGTCATTCCTCCCCCTGAGGTGGTGTGCAAGCCTGTAGATGGGCCCAGTGAGTGGCCTGCGATAGAAAGTGACCTGGTGTCATTCCTCCCCCTGAGGTGGTGTGCAAGCCTGTAGATGGGCCCAGTGAGTGGCCTGCGATAGAAAGTGACCTGGTGTCATTCCTCCCCCTGAGGTGGTGTGCAAGCCTGTAGATGGGCCCAGTGAGTGGCCTGCGATAGAAAGTGACCTGGTGTCATTCCTCCCCCTGAGGTGGTGTGCAAGCCTGTAGATGGGCCCAGTGAGTGGCCTGCGATAGAAAGTGACCTGGTGTCATTCCTCCCCCTGAGGTGGTGTGCAAGCCTGTAGATGGGCCCAGTGAGTGGCCTGCGATAGAAAGTGACCTGGTGTCATTCCTCCCCCTGAGGTGGTGTGCAAGCCTGTAGATGGGCACTCAGGCCAGCAGGTACCCCACCTTCACAATGGAGCAACCCAATGCCTCATTCCAGTGGCTGACAATGATAACGGTTCACTTCATGCAGCAGGTGACCAGCAGCTTGGCTCGGATTGGCCAACTGACGGTTCTGTTCAGGTTTTTTTTTGGGCAACTCCAAGATGGCAAATGAGGCTCCTGTGTGTCCAACTGCATTGAACAAAAGTGACCTGATGTCATCCTCCCCCTGAGGGGGTGTGCAGCATCAAGGCCCAGTGAGTGGCCTGCGATAGAAAGCGACCTAGTGTCATCCCTCCCCCGAGGGGGTGTGCAGCATCAAAACCCAGTGAGTGTCCTGCGATAGAAAGTATAGAAAGGGCAGTTATTGTGCAGTGATAGTCTCCCTGAGCCTGGACCAGTAGGCCCAAATTCAAGACCTACCTGCTCTAGAAATGTGTCGTAACATGTCTAGCCAGGATGATATAATCAACATATCAAGGCATGCAATGTGGATGGTTTCATAGGGACAGAAATGGCTGTTCCTGTGACCTTGTTAATAGCACGAGAAGATTATTCGGTTTTAATTCTGTCACAGATAGATACAGTTACTGTAATGTGCTCTGAGGTCTTGATGTATTTTGGTGATTTGATAGTTTACATTAGATTAGATTAGATTAGATTACCTACAGCGTGGAAACAGGAAGTTCCTTCACACTTTCCTTGCTCTGTTGCTGACTGCAGGTGAAAAGCCCATGTGTATGAAGAGTGGCCTGTGTTGATGATGGGGATGTTATCCAGCACGAGGCACTGAGCAGATTTTAGGTGACCATTGTGAACTGACCCAGCACAGATTTCTGATCCCATCTCTCAGAATGGAAGAATCCCTGTTGCTTAGGTGCTGTATCCAAGGAGATCAATTTTGAAGTTCCATTTCATGAAGAGTTCACCGGCTGAGTAACTCCAGGCACAGCAATGGCTGTTGACAGCGGCTGTTGACAGCACTTGGTTGGTGACAGCGTGTCTGAACTGGTGATTGAGGGCACGGCCTGTGTTTGGCATGAAGGTGGGTGCACAGTGGGTACTGAGGTGCTGGCTTTGCTGTAGAAAGCTGCTTGTTCATTGTAGTTCAGCTCCCTTGGATGGAAATGTCAATGGAGTGTTGGGCAGCAAGACACTGAGTGAGGATTCTCTGACGGCTGTAGCGGTAAGATTGGGAGAACTGTCTAATGCCAGAAAGTAGACCATTGCTCAATGGAAGGGGAGGTCAGGGAAACTGGAATACCAGGGGGAGTTGGGCCCCTTCTACGTCATTTGTTTTCTCAGGGAATTCAGTGGGCCCAACGGATTACTTTCCACCACTGCATTGGGTACTGATGGGGAGACTATGTGATAAATGATCCATCGGCCCCCAGTCGGTCTATAATCACCTCCCCGACACCACCCTGAGAGCTTGTCTAAATTTGCAGGGCCCACCTCATGGTATGATTTATTTTTGATCTCATCTCATGGGACATTCGCCCAGTGTTAAGCCTGCAAGAGAAATCAGAGAGCCAAGGAAACACCAGTGCATTGTTTATTTTGTTGGAACTCTTTCATGGACTAATTAGGGAAACTGGAGGTGATAGGGAAGAGTCTGAAGGAGCGGAGAGAAGGGACAGGTGGAGACAATAGGTCATGGAGTGAAACTCAAAACTAGAACCAGCCCAGGCCCTGATTCCCACCCCAAAGCAGAACACAGTCCATCATAATGTTCAATCAGTTTGGGGGATACTCTGTGTTAATGTTTCTGATCATTGTGTTCCAGCTGCTATGTCACCTTCCTGGAGAGGTCAGGCAGTTTGACTGAGGGACAGGTGGACACCATTGTCAGGGTTCAAGTGCAGCACAATTGGCAGGGTCTGGGCTTTTATCACTGTTCAAAGTGGAAGATGAAGCAGAACTGAAGGAAATTAGAATCCACTCACTAACTCAAACCAGTTCAAACAGCCAACTCAGGCAGAGACGGCAGTGAATAACATTGTGTCCATGGTCAGGCCTGAGCTTCCAAACTAGACAGAGCTGATTGAAACCAACAAGGACAGGTGGGGGTCAATGGTAAACATTGTTGCCCCAGGGACCCAGGTTCAATTCCACCCTCCGTTGACTGTCTGTGTGGAGTTTGCACATTCTCCTCGTGTCTGTGTGGATTTCCTCCGGGTGCTCCAGTTTCCTCCACAGTCCAAAGATTAGGTGGATTGGCCATGCTAAATTGCCCATATTATTTAAGGATGGGTAGGCTAAGTGGATTAGCCATGATTAATGGGGGTGTACAGGGAAAGGCTAGATGGGTGAGTCAGGATGGGATGCTCTTTGGAAGATGGGTACGGACTCATTGGGCTGAATGGCCTCTTATCACACTGTAAAGAATCTGTAAGAATGGAAATAGTGTGAATGTATTCAGAGACACCAAGAAAACTAACTTGGGAATATTCCTTTATCTTCCTAGCTTTGAAGAAAAGGAGACATACTTTCTCCTCTTTCTTGATATCCCCGTAGCTACGGAACGTTTGGAGCTGGGAGGAGGGGAGCTGTTATTTGAGATGCTATGTAGCCAGACTCTGACACATGGCTCAGAGATCTGTTGTTTCCTTGTGTTTGCCCAGGGCTGCCTTCTTCCCTTGATTTAAAGCTGCACACTGCCCCTATTTCTACCCTCTGTTCCCTGTACCATCAGAATTCTGGACAGGCACCAGCTACTGCCATTCATTTCTCAATAGTCTACAAAGGCTTGTGCCTGGACATTCTAGGAAATTGCTCCCAACTGAGGTACAACAAGGTCTCAGAGATCAAACCATGTGGTTCCTCCATTCACTACCATCCATCCAAAATCCTGCTCACATTCTGGTTCACATCTTCCTGTTTGGTTTCTGGGCCCCTGGAGATTTTGGTTTTATAGTTACACCAGGCAGTCTCAAGAGATCCTCCTTGTTCGGATGTGAACTACATGTACTCAGGCCTAGTTTGAGCTTCCATTGGCTCACGAACCATGAACTGATCCTCAAGGAGATCCAATGATAGATCTGTTCAAGCTTCCTTCTCTGAGATGATCTGGTCTTCAGGTAGGTTGGTTTCACTATCACTCCAATCTCACTGAGTCCACGGCACTTGCCAAAGAAGGTCTTTAGAGATGTGGTGAATGGCTATCCCTCAGACTGCAGCTCACTCTCCAGCAGAGTTGAGTCTCTGGATTATAGCTATTGCTCATAGCTGTAGCTTTCTCCGTAAGCTTCAAGTCTCTACCCACCTCCCCACAAGGCCATCAGTTTGAAAATTGCACTGAGAGGCTCTTCGATTCAATATTGATCAGGCTTCAAAGTTCTTTCATTAGATTGATCACAAAGAGAATCACATTCAAATTCAAATCTCCTTTGGAATCCTATCCCTGAAGAATCCCTTTGATTAATTCATTCACCAACATTTTGGAGATTGTAACTCTTGTTATGTTAAAACCATTGAAATAAGTCATTGTTGTTCTTCTGATCTCTCCATGAGGTTCAGCTCTCCATGAAGGACACCTCAGCTCAGTTATTGCGAGAGGTGCTAATGGAACAAGATTGTGAAGCCTGGGTCCAGACCATGGGCTGTCGGTGACAGGAGTTACATAGCCTTTGTACTTCCTCATGCTCCCCAAGAACAACAATCTCAACAGTTCTTTAACTGAGTTGTCTCTGATCCGTCTGGCAGTGAATTATGGGCAAATATATTATGCCTGTGTATGCACAGGACCAACTCTACTCCAGCTCCTCTCCTTCATTAGTCACAAAAAAGCTTTTTTCTAGGACCGTGTAAAAGAGTCCAGGCTTGGCCCTGGATGAGGGACTTGTTCAGTTCTGCACAGGAACCCATTTCTCATCAGGATCTCCTGCCTCATGCTCTGTGAGACTGTATCTGCTGCCAATGAAAGTTGCAGGTTACACACTTCAGTCCCTCGATGTGGCCTGTCATTGCCCAGGCAGTCTGCGGGTGGCAATGGGATCTCGGTGCCCACTCATGCTCTGTAGACATCTTCACCCTCTGGGTTTACCCACTTCCGTTCAATGGTATTGTGGGATTCCCAGATCTCCACGCAATCCAAAAGGGAAACCGTTTCAATGAGGCTCTCAGCTTTTCCACTTTCCTGCAGGCTTTATGGATTGTCCTCCATTACTTCAGACTGGAACATTACCTTTCCCTGGTATTCCAGGCTGAGGAATCTTTGCTGTCATCCCAGGGACCATCATTCCCACTGAGCTATTCATACACAGTCGCCCAGCATCGATGTAAAAGTATCAGGGAGTGAGGCATTCCAACCTCACAGAACAAGTAGTGCATTCGAGCTCAACCCAGGCAATGTCAGAAATATCAAAATATTTCCCCATGTCAGCTCATCATTCACACGTTACACTGGGCCCGGGAGCTCTCATGTGTTATCCTTACCTCTGAGAAAGGAGGCCACAACTCAAGTCTCACCTGCCACAGAGGTGAGTCATTACATCTCTGAATGGGGTGAATTATACGCGAGCCTGCACTGGCCCGGGTCTGAATGCGTTGATTTATATGCGAGCCTGCACTGACCCGGGTCTGAATGCGTTGATTTATATGCGAGCCTGCACTGACCCGGGTCTGAATGGGGTGATATATATGCGAGCCTGCATTGGCCCGGGTCTGAATGGGTTCATTTATATGCGAACCTGCACTGACCCAGGTCTGAATGGGGTGATTTATTTGCGAGTCTGCACTGACCCGGGTCTGAATGGGGTGAATTATATGCGAACCTGCACTTGCCCGGGTCAGAATGGGTTCATTTATATGCGAGCCTGCACTGGCCCAGGTCTGAATGCGTTGATTTACATGCGAGCCTGCACTGACCCGGGTCAGAATGGGATCATTTATATGCAAGCCTGCACTGACCCGGGTCAGAATGGGATCATTTATATGCAAGCCTGCACTGACCTGGGTCAGAATGGGTTCATTTATATGCGAACCTGCACTTGCCCGGGTCTGAATGGGTTGATTTATACGCGAGCCTGCACTGGCCCAGGTCTGAACGGGGTGAATTATATGCGAACCTGCACTGACCCGGGTCTGAATGGGTTGATTTATACACGAGCCTGCAGTGGCCCGTGTCTGAATGGGTTCATTTATATGCGAACCTGCACTGGCCCGGGTCTGAATGGGTTGATTTATACACGAGCCTGCACTGGCCCGGGTCTGAATGGGTTGATTTATACGTGAGTCTGCACTGGCCCGGGTCTGAATGGGTTGATTTATACGCGAGTCTGCACTGGCCCGGGTCTGAATGGGTTGAATTATAGGCGAGTCTGCACTGGCCCGGGTCTGAATGGGTTGATTTATATGCGAGTCTGCACTGGCCTGGGTCTGAATGGGTTGATTTATACACGAGCCTGCACTGGCCCGGGTCTGAACGGGTTGATTTATACGTGAGTCTGCACTGGCCCGGGTCTGAATGGGTTGATTTATACGCGAGTCTGCACTGGCCCGGGTCTGAATGGGTTGAATTATATGCGAGTCTGCACTGGCCCGGGTCTGAATGGGTTGATTTATATGCGAGTCTGCACTGGCCTGGGTCTGAATGGGTTGATTTATACGCGAGCCTGCACTGGCCGGGTCTGAATGGGTTCATTTATATGCGAGCCTGCACTGACCCGGGTCAGAATGGGTTCATTTATATGCGAGCCTGCACTGACCCGGGTCAGAATGGGTTCATTTATATGCGAACCTGCACATGCCCGAGTCTGAATGGATTGATTTATATGCGAGCCTGCACTGGCCCAGGTCTGAATGGGGTGAATTATATGCGAACCTGCACTGACCCGGGTCTGAATGGGTTGATTTATACACGAGCCTGCAGTGGCCCGGTTCTGAATGGGTTCATTTATATGCAAACCTGCACTGGCCCGGGTCTGAATGGGTTGATTTATACACGAGCCTGCACTGGCCCGGGTCTGAATGGGTTGATTTATACATGAGCCTGCACTGGCCCGGGTCTGAATGGGTTGATTTATACGCGAGCCTGCACTGGCCCGGGTTTGAAGGGCACACAGTGACGTAGGGAAGCGGGATTTCTGCTTTCACAGCCAGGAATGTTCATTGCTTTTTGCATGGGGTGGGGTCTTTACCACATTTTCTAAGCTGCAGCATTCAGTCATCCTGCAGAGCACTCAGACAATGAAACAACAGATTACAAATATTCTGTTTGCAAATGAACATTTCTAATGTCATTTTACAGTAGACTGTGATAACGCCAAGAAGATTTGCTTTCATTTTTGCCAATAAATTGTAACTATTTATTGTCACAGGGATTTGGTTTGATTTGTTGCTCCCTGTTGCTTCATCTAAATGTTCAGATTGAATTTTCAAATCTTTAACACAGTGACATTGAGATCTTCTTCCACTGGAACATACAATTCACACTTCCACTCCGAAGTGCCCCGTATCCCTCTGCTACTGACTCTGTGGTATATCCATATCCCTGGCTGCCCTCCTCAGACCTGCCCTGGGATCATGTTTCCTGCAGCTGTTCTGGACGATTGAAGCTTGCTACAAGCTGTGGGAAAGAATTCCTGATCGTGCAAAACAATTCGGAGCACTTCCTGTCCTCAGTGTGCAGTGGCACCCGATTCCTGCAACAGAGGCCAGTGGAAGTGGTCCAGATGGAGGAGCCTGGGACTGGGCTGGCGGCAGGGGCATGGGGAATGATCTAGCGATGGAGTGGAGAGCTGGTGGTGGGGGGAAACCATTGGAGGTGTGGGGGTGAGCCAGCGGAGTTGGGGGAGGATTCCAGTGGTGAGTGGGGACCGAGTGGTGATTAGGGGAAACCAGTGGCGGGGGGGGGGAGGGGGAAACTGGTGTTGGGGTGTGGGGTACTGGGTACTGAAGGCTGTTACTGATGGGGAATATTGAAGGGGATCAGCTGGGGAGAGTCTTGTTGTGGGCAGCTGGAGGTGGTGCTGACTTATTGAGGCAGGAAATGGGTGCACAGAGGCTAATAGGCTAAAAGAGACAGGGAATTGTGGTATTGGAGATGTGCCAGGAGCTGACATAAGGAAATTGGCGATGAAGAGTGAGGCTGGGAAGTGTTGTCATTTTCACATGCAGATCTGGGCTTTGCACTGACCTCCTAGATAGTGATATTCAAGTTGCCTGTGGTCTTTCTTCATCCTGTAAATGCTACTTAAATTATAAATTAAAGACAGGTCAGTGGTTATGGCCCATGGGGTCAAGAGTAGAAAAGTAGATGAGCAGTGATTGAGTAATTTGGGCCTACACTCTCCAGACTTTGGAAATATCCTCCTGAAACATGAGGCTCTGAAGGCCATTGGCAGGGTCTGACATGAAGAGGCCGTGTCACCCAGCTCAGGGATCTCAAACACAGTGGGTCAATGCCAGGAAAACGGCACTTCCTTCAGGACTGGGATGAAGAGAAATTGATTCAACCAAAGCTTTCGGATACAATGATTGGTGGAGTTGTGGGTAGTGAGGAGGATTGTCAGTGAATACATCAGGATTTGGACAATTGGAGGGATGGGCGGAAAAGGGTGGATGGAGTTTAATTTGGACAAATGTGAGGGGATGCATTTTGGAAGGTCAAGTACAGGTGGAAATTATACAGTGAATAGCAGAACCTTTAGGAGTATTGATGTGCAGAGGGACCTAGGTATGCAGGTCCCCAGATCACTGAAGGTGGCAGTGCAGGTGGATAACATAGTAAAAAGGTCCTATGGCATGCTTGCCTTCACTGGAAGGAGCATTGAGTATAAGCATAGACAAGTTATACTGCTGCTTTACAGAACTTTAGTTAGGTCTCATTTGGAATATTGGCTAAAGTTCTGTTTACCACACTACTAGAAGGATGTGGATGCTTTGGAGAGGGTACGGAAAATGTTTGCCAGGATGTTGCCTGGTTTGGAGGATTTTAGCTGTGAAGAAAGGTTGGATAGAGTGGGTTTGTTTTCACTGGAGGTTGAGGGGGGACCTGATAGACGTTTATAAGATTGTGAATGACGTGGATGTGCCGGTGTTGGACTGGGGTGAACAAAGTCAGAAATCACACAACACCAGGTTATAGCCCAACAGGTTTATTTGAAAACACAGGGTTTTGGCGCCTCAGTCCTACCTCAGGTGTTAGTGAGAGAGATATAGTACCAGACACAATTTATAAGTGAAAGATCAAAGGGTCACAGTATTGATGAGGATGTACTAAACAAACATAGAACATAGAACATTACAGCACAGTACAGGCCCTTCGGCCCTCGATGTTGTGCCGACCTGTCATACCGATCTCAAGCCCATCTAACCTACACTATTCCATGTATGTCCATATGCTTATCCAATGACGACTTAAATGTACCTAAAGTTGGCGAATCTACTACCATTGCAGGCAAAGCGTTCCATTCCCTTACTACTCTCTGAGTAAAGAAACTACCTCTGACATCTGTCCTATATCTTTCACCCCTCAATTTAAAACTATGCCCCCTCGTGCTCGCTGTCACCATCCTAGGAAAAAGGCTCTCCCTATCCACCCTATCTAACCCTCTGATTATTTTATATGTTTCAATTAAGTCACCTCTCAACCTTCTCTCGAACGAAAACAGCCTCAAGTCCCTCAGCCTTTCCTCGTAAGACCTTCCCTCCATACCAGGCAACATCCTAGTAAATCTCCTCTGCACCCTTTCCAAAGCTTCCACATCCTTCTTATAATGCGGTGACCAGAACTGTACACAATACTCCAAGTGCGGCCGCACCAGAGTTTTGTACAGCTGCAGCATAACCTCTTGGTTCCGGAACTCGATCCCTCTATTAATAAAAGCTAAAACACTGTATGCTTTCTTACCTAAGATACCGTGAAATCTTTAATTAGTTAGAAGGTTTTAATTGATTAATATGTATATGTAAATCCCTGAATTCCTTTCAAGTCACTCCCAGAGAGCTAAAGGTTTAATCAGTGTGAAGAAGAGGTGACATGTTAGGTCAGTCAACGCATGTTAGTTGTGAGACTTTGTTTAGAATCTATTTGTGTTTTGGTTTGGAGTCAGACTAGTTTAAATTCTAAAGTAGGAATTTATAAAATGCCATATTGACTGACTGTCTATAAATTGTGTGCTTTTTGAACAAAACAGAATGTATCTGCAAATTTATCTGCCATCCACTACCTTAAACATTCACTCCCAACACAACCTTCCAAACCCATAGTCTCTCCCATCTGGAAGGACAACAGCAGCAGGTACATGGGAATGTTGCTCCTTGCAAGTTTCCCTCCAAGCCACCCACCATCCTCCACTGTCACTGGGTCAAATTCCTGTACTTCCCTCTCAAAGGGCATTGTGGATTTATCTACTGCATAGCGATCGCAGTGGTTCAAGAAGGCAGCTCACCTTCTCAAGGGCAACTAGGGGCGTGTAATAAAACTGGTCCAACCCATACACTGTGAAATAGTTTCTTTTAAATACAGGCTGAAGGGCTGTGTGGCTAACTCTACTATTATTAGTTTCTTATGTCCTTAGACTGACTACGATATGCATCTTGCCGAATTCTCCACCTCAGAAACAACGGGATAAGAGTTGGGTGGGCAGAAGGTGTTAAGTGGTTACATTGATGATTGCCTCTCTGTCCAAACAGCTCAGGGGGACCACAGTTTGGAGGGGTGACAGCTTGGATTGGGTACCACCCAACATTTCACCTCAAGGCTGGCACAAAATGACTGGCTGCACTCTACAGGGAAGGCTCATTCCCCAGACGTCCAATCTGTCTTTGGATAACCGGGATCATGGGTTTTACTTTCCAAACAAGCAAGTCAGGAGTCTGAGGTGAGGGTTGAGGGAGGGAGGGACAGTGGAAGTGTTGGCCTCAAGAATTGGGGCTAGGGACGAGAATTGCTGAGATAAGGATCAAGGGATGAGGACAGTGAGGAGGGGTGCTTGATTCAGGGCCAGGGCAGTGTTCAGAGGTATTAAATTCAAATTTTAGCCATTAACTGGGGACTGGCCTATGTTCTTAACAGATTGAAAGTGGTTTGTTGGAATTGGTGATTTCTTGGTCTCTTGTAAATAACACTTTATGTCCTATTCTATTTGGCTGGCTTGTGGGAAAAGAGTATTCCTGCAGCCTCGGTCAAAGAACGGGGCAGAGGGGATTATGAGTATTAACCCATTGGGATGTCATCCTGGGTGGTCAATACACCCTTCACCCTGAGACAGTATCACCATGCTCCCAGGCTGCAGCTTGTCTCTGAGCCTCTCAGTTTTATTTTCTGAAATCTTTCTCATCTCTATACCTCTTCTCACAGCAACTTCCTTGAATCTCAGTCTGGATATTCACTTCTGGATCACTCCCAGATTGTCCTTCACATGACAGCCTTTTCATTGCCAGCTCTTTACCCAATCTGCATTCCCTCAGAATTGTCTTTTGTTTCAACCTACAGTTTTCACATCTGTCTTCAGTAACTATCTACAGCCCCTCTTATTTTTGGGAATTATTTGAAACAGATGCCGGGGGTGGAGTTTTTGAACAGCCCCAGGATTGTGGTTTCTGCAGGGTTCACTGAGAATCAGGAGTCCATGTGGAGGCAGGGAAGCATCCATCTGGTAGCTGCTGGTGATGTGACACCAGTTCCTTGTTGTGGTTTGATTCCTGGTAACCAGAATTTGCAATTATTCACTTCTCTGGTGATGGAATTGACAGGTCACTGTGCTTTCTTGCAGATCGATCCCAGACTGAGAGAAGCTGTAATATGAGGTCCGGAAGTTGGAGCCAACTGTAAAATCTCTGAAGATTACAACAATTGTGTCAACTCTAATCATTCATAAAACTATTCACAAAACACATTCCAATAATCCCGGGCAGCAAGATGGTGGGACTTCTGTGCTCACTCTGGGCGTTAAAAACAAACACCTTTGCTTTAATTCAGTAAACTTGCATTTCCTAACATAAGCCTTAGCATTAATTTGTATTTTGTTACAGTTCAGTAACTATCAGGGGCTAGTTAACCCGATTTTGTTACCTTTACATTAGAGTAGAGGAGCTTTACTTTCATTTTAAAAGAGTAGAAGACATTGTGACAGTGGGACCACAGAAACGCAAAAAGCAACAGGAAACAACCATTAACTGAAAAGTCATTTTTTCCCACTTAGATCTCTACAGTACAATGTACAGTCGATGTTTGTAATGTACAGCCTAAATTAACCCACCAAAATATAAATATCGCTGCTTGAACATCGACCATAAACAGGGGGCTCATGCTCCATACGGGTTAATCAGGGTGACTGGGGCAAGCAAGAGTATTTGTTTTGCTTTTCTGCCGTAATAATGCTACACTTCACTTTGCAATGACCTGCTTGTGTCTGGCTGGAGTTCTGTTACAGTCAATACTGGTGTAACTGCTCGTGCAGAGCTGTAATCAGAGTTTTGACTTATCCTCTTGTGGTTTTGCTGTAAACCCTCTCCCTATTTATTCCGGAACCGTCTCCCCATCCCCCTCTCTCCCCATTTATTCCAGAACCCTCTCCCCATCCCCCTCTCTGATGAAGGGTCTAGGCCCGAAACGTCAGCTTTTGTGCTCCTGAGATGCTGCTGGGCCTGCTGTGTTCATCCAGCCTCACATTTTATTGTCATTTGAGAATATATCCTGTTTTTGGTACAGCTCCCATTTATTGAGGATGTTAGAAAACATTGGCTAATGCAGTGAGAAGAAATCATAAGCAGTTGTTGAAGTAGTGGCACGGACACCTTTTAAAGGAGAAAATAGTGGTTGTCACAAAGAATAAAAAGAGAAGGTATGGCAGCCAAGCAGACAGATCAGAATGGGAAACTAGGATGAGATAAAGTCAGCATAATTGATAGGCGGAGTGGGCAATTTTCAATTCTGACTGTTTTATGATTCTGCGGTATGTTAATAAGTTACACAGTGTTCAGCTTCCAAGGTCTCGGTGCCAGACAGTGGGAGATGCAGAAATCATTCCTTTCTTCCGAGTGCATCACGAGCAGAGTGTAAGCAAGTGCTGGGTGTGTACGTGTGGTGTTTACTGTCTCGGCTCTGACTGCAGGTGACAACTTGACAATGATATCACTTTGAACAGTATGCAGGGGAACCGAAGGAAAATTTCCAGCATTGATATAGCAGCTCTCAGCTTCTTCACGCTCACTTTTAAATGTAGAAAGTGAAATGTTCTGGCACAAAATATTTTGTACAGTGCAAGATTCTACAAGCACCATCATCATATTTGTTATTGAGTTGCTCCTGCCCCACCCTCATATTTTTCTTGTTGTTCCCCTCACTCAGGTCCCTACAACTCACCCACCTCCGCACTTGATGAAAAATTGTTAAATCTTCAAATACCAGTTCTGACATAACAATTCACTGTTCAGGCCAGTGAGTTTATTTTATAGATTCTGCCAGGCTTGCATTTCCACCATTTCAGATTCCCTGCACCCACAGTACTTTGCATTTATTTGATACCCTTTATGTGGCTACAGGAGATTCAGCCAAATTTGCAGTAGTTGTCACATTGAGGGACCCTATCAACCGGATAAAACTGAAAAAAAAACTGTAGATGCTGTAAATCAGGAACAAAAACAGAAGTTGCTGGAAAAGCTCAGCAGATCGGGCAGCATCTGTGAAGATCAGAGTTAACGTTTCGGGTCCAGGGAGGGTTTTTCTTCACAGGTGCTGCCAGACCGGCTGAGTTTTTCCAGCAACTTCTGCTTTTGTTCCTTCAAGTTGACTTTGTCTTGGGAGGCGATTAAATTCAGGAACTAGTTACAATAGCAGATGTTTTCAGATGGCACTATAGGCTGCTGCAAAACCAGAGACAGGTCTATCCAAGTTCTCTTTACATTGGGCATGAGAAAAATACACAATTTAACCCAAAGCATAACAGGCTTAAAGGGCTGCATGGCAGGGACCGCCTTAACTTGTACTCCCTGAGGTTTGAAAGGGTAGGGCTTATCTTATCAAAAGGTTAGAGATGACCAAAAGAGATGCAAGGAGCAATGGATGGAAACTGTTCCCTGGGCAGGGGGAGTACTAAACAGAGAGCAGAATACTTGAATGTCTTCCAAAACAAGGAGTTGACCCTGACTGAGTGTTGCAGATTGGCAATTTCCAAGATCCAGGACAGCATACTGAGGGAGACACTAAAGCTTGGGGTAGCTGCTGTCAAGGTGCAGTGGGGAAAGACTACCATCTGAGGTCTTTCCACCAAAGTTAAGTGGGTGTCCACTCAGATATTGGCCCTCCCGGTGCCTCCAATGTAAATATAATCTCGTATATAATTGAGAAATACCTTGCATTTGTTTTTTCTTCATACGCAGAGGCTATACAGAATTATGTTGCTCCAGGCTGTATGCATGTAAAGATTTTTGAGAGTAAAGTGTATTTTTGAAATAAAAATATTTAAAATTCAGACTAGTCCACTCAGAGGTGATGTCCGGCAAAGCACTTGTACACAAAGTGTACAAGTGCTTTACAGCCTTCCCCAACTGCCCACCCCAAACATGTTGGTAGTCTGCCTGGGGTGGGGATGTGCTGTGGGGGACAGTAGTAGTGGAATTCCATTTGTGGAATATGGGCATCTCTGGCTGGGTCCCCATTTACTGACCATCCCTAGCTGCCCCCTTGAGAAAGTGGTGGTGAGCTGCCTTCTTGAACTGTAGCTGTCCATGTGCTGTAGGTTGACCCACAATGTTTTGTGGGGTGGGGGGCTATGGCATTCAGGATTTTGACTCAGTGACAGTGGAGGAAAGATGAGATATTTCCAAGTCAGGATGGTGAGCGGCTTGGAGAGGAACTTGCAGGGGGTGGTATAAATTACAGTTGGTAGGTTAGTTAAAGGTGCTGGTGAGTGGAATGTTAACCTATTTTATTGGTGCCTATTTCACTAAGTAATGGTGAACATTGCTTTTGCTGAGCTCCCCATGCTTCTTGGGGGTCCCTCTGTGTGGGACATGGCCGTGCATGTCCATCGGGAACCTGCTCCAGTGTTACACTTCAACAAGTGACCTTTCCGAAGCAGCAATACAGAGCTCAGGCACTACACCCTACCACTGGCCAATAACTGACGGTAACTAAATCCCAGTGGAGGGGTGGGGATAGGACGGTGTTGCTGAAAGTGGTGATCAGCTGAGCAGACAAGGTGCCTAAGCACCAACACCAAGATGATTATTAAAATCATCAAAGAACTCAGAGTGCAGCTGGGGCTTAGTTGGATGCAGATACAACACAGGAGCCAAGGTGAAATATGGCACACAACATATCTGAGAATGGTGTATCTAGTAAGAAGAGAAATTGCCCACATTAACAACAGCAGCAACAACTCCAATTTCTAAAGTGCCTTAAAGGTAGCAAAATGTCTCAAGGTGCTTTTCATGAGCAATTATCAAACTAAATTTGACACCTGAAAAATGATGAGCTTGAGCAAAGAGCTGGGTGTAAAGGAGAATCTGAAAGATAGAGAGATGGAGGGATTTTGGGAAAGAGTTCCAGAGTTCGGACAGGTCAAAATGCAGCCATGCAGGATTCTGAGAAACAGGAGGAGGCCATTTGACCCTGCCCTGCCATTCTTTTAAGATCGTTAATAATCTGCCTGTGGTCTCAATTGCTGCCTGTCTCCTTAATCCTCAACTGTCTTTTAGGTCACAAATCTGTCTAATTCAACCTTAATTACATTCATCTACTGCTCTCTGGGGAAGAGAATTCGAAAAAAAATTAACAACACTTTGAGAGAAGAAATTCCTCCTGATCTCCATCTTAAAAGGGAGCCATTAAATACCCTTGTCTGAGATTCCTCAAGGACCTGCAAAATCTCCTCAACATCCCCTCTGTCAAGCACTCTCAGAATTTTATATGTTTTACTCAGGTCAAACATCAGTCTTTGAAACTCAATGGGGTACAGAATGTTTCCTCATAAGAAAACCCGTTCAATCCCGGGAATCAGCTGAATGAACCTTTTCTGAATTGTTTCCAACGCAAGAATGTCCCTTCTTAGGTAAGGAGAATGAAACTGTTCATGTTACACAGGGTGTAGTCCCACCATGTCCTGTACAATTGAAGCAGTAATTAGAGTCATAGAGATGTACAGCATGGAAACAGACCCTTCAGTCCGACTCCTCCAGGCCGACCAGATTTCCTAATCCTATCTGGTCCCATTTGCCAGAGTTTGGCCCATTTCTCCCTCTAAATCCTTCCTATTCATGTATCCATCCAGATGCCTTTTAAATGTTGTAAATGTACCAGCCTCCACCACCTCCTCTGGCAGCTCATTCCATTCACACACCACCCTCTGCATGAAAACATTGCCCCTTAGGCACACTTAAAATCTTTTCTCTATCATGTTAAACCTTTTCCTTCTAGGTTTGGACTCCCCACCGTGGGGAAATGACATTGTCTATTCACCCTATCCATGCCCCTCATGATTTTATAAACCTCTATAAGGTCACCCCTCAGCTTCTGATGCTCCAGGGAGAACGGCTCCAGACTATTTAGCCTCTTCCTATAGCTCACACCCTCCAACACCAGCAACATCCTTGTAAATCTTTTCTGAATGCTTTCAAGTTCTAACAACATTTTTCCTACAGCAGGGTGACCAGAACTGAACACAGTATTCCAAAAGTGGCCTCACCAATGTTCTGCATAGCTGCAACATGACCCCTCAACTCCTATTCTCAATGTTCCAAACTTTAAATGCAGTCCCCCTCACAATAAAGATTAAAGTTCCATTCCCCTTGCCTTACAGTGGTGGGATGATGGACATCTGATACTTGGAATGTGAGGGTACTAGGGCCTCGGGTTGTGGAACCAAATGAAGTGACAATGAGTAGGAAAGAATGTGAAAACAAACAGGGGTTGGGTGAGGTGGGGACAGCAGCCAATGTCACGATTGTGTTCTGTGGTTGGAGTCACCGTGGCAGGGTGAGCCTGCAGGACTCGATGTTCTGTGGGTATGGGAAGAGTTTACAGCCCGGTGAGAAACGCCCTGTGATAACCAGGGTTTCTCAGCAGTCCCTAGACTTGATACAGCAGGAACCGCACAGGGAGGAAAAGCAACTGTTTTACTGAATGCGCTCAGGATAGAGTGCAAAAACAGCAGATGCTAGGCTCTAAAGCAACAAAGGAAACTCCCATCATATGACCCAGGGAATCAATCTACTTGTAATTCTTCACTACCTGTGGGTAATACCCATGATGGGCTTGAAACTGTCTGGGAAATAATAGAGGCAGAAATATAACAACCAAAAGCAGAATAAACACAAAGAATTGACATTGCTGGAAATCTGAAACAAAAACATAAAGTGCTGGAGAAATTCAGTAGGCAGCATCTGTGGAGAGACAAAAAAGTGTTAACATTTCAATTCCAGACCCTTCTTCAGAACTAAAAGTAGCAACTGTTTAAAAAGATAAGACAAAGAGAAGGGAATGATCCCATACCCACAGGAATGAATCCCAATGAGACAGGGCAGCAGACAGAGTCAGTGAGAGAGGGGAAGGGGATAGGGTCAGTGCCAGTGAGAGACAGGAGAGGTATGGGGGTAATGAGATGGGGAGTGGTATGGCGGTAATGAGATAAAGGAGGGGCATGGGGCAGTGAGATAGGGGAGGGGATAGTATCAGTCCCCAGTGAGAGAGATAGGAGAGGCATGAGGTCAATTGCAGTGGGTTATGGGATATCAGTCCTAGAGGGTAGGGGAAGTGGAGATAGGTCTAGGTTAAAGGATTCCAGAGAAATTCCTATGACTGCAGCTTGTGAGTGAGACTTGTGGAAATAGAAAATCTGTAACTCATAAGATAATAGGATTGTAAATTGCCTGGCCACAATTTGATTGGTTAATTGAAGTCTCTCTGTTGCTGAGTGCTCAAAAACCAAGCTGCAGATTTTATGTTCATCCTGTTGGCACAGCACAAGGTCAGGGTGGAGGGCAAGGCATAATTGGTCACAATGGAGGATCCTGGCTTTCTGCACAGAATCAATGCGCAGTTTGGAGTTAGTGAAACTGAGTACACTGTCTGGATGGAAAGTCTCATTTCCTGGATATGGTACATCTGTGTTGTAAAAATATTCACACATCCTACAGTCTGCGTTTCCTCCTGGTGGCTTTCCCTTTGCACGAGACTCTCCAGCTGTTGCTGTTTTTCATGATGGACTGTATCTGTTTGATTCAGGTTGCTGAGTCTCTTAGACCCAGTGGAACCTTGGAGTTAGACTGGGATATTGCATCTATAAATCTCCCTACTACCAAGCAGTGAATCTGCAAATTTATTTTGTCATAAAGAACCCAGGATATAGCAGTGAGCTGCCAGTCTGTTGCTGAGTGTCCAGCATCCTCTCCTCTCCCATTCCTCGCCCCCACTCTCCCCCCACCTCAGTTACCGAGGTGTGTTCAGGTTGGCTGAGGGAAGCAGTGTGAAAGCTGAGCCTGAGTGATACTGCATCAGGGTCCCCAGAGCGGCCTCCTGATTGGCTGCCTCAATCAGAGAAGGAGATCCCAATCTGTTACCTCGACAGCCCAGCTCAGAGGTCAGAGTGGTCTGAAATCAAGTGGAAACCGACTTGGAAAGATTCAGTAAGCCCAGGCAAAGCAACATCTTCATCTTTGGTTTCAAATCCCAGCCTGGTTTGACCCCTACCTATCTTTGTAATGTCCTTGCACTCCACAACCTCCAAGACCCTGGCCTCTGGTGCAGCTTCCGTTTCATCCCTCCACAATCAACAACCATACTGCCAGCTATCTGGGGCTCCCTAGAGGTCCAGAACACCTGCCATAAACCTGTCCCACATTAAACCTCTCCCTCCCTGACCCCAGCCCTCCCTTAATTTCTCAATTCCTGAACTTCTGTGCCAATATAAAATCGTACCCAGAAAAACAAATGGGAAATTCAGGAGCAACCTCCTCATCAGACCGCAGTGAGGGCACAATGCCCGGTCCCACAGACCGCGGTGAGGGTGCATGCCCGGTCCCACAGACCGTGCTGAGGGCACAATGCCCGCTCCCACAGACCGCGCTGAGGGCACAATGCCCGCTCCCACAGAGAGTGGCTGCAGTAAACAGTTTCAACATGATAAGGGAGAAACTCCATAAACATCCATGAGAGAAGGGAATCGAGCATCATGGTGATTGATTTCAATGAAACAGTTGGGAGGAAGCAGGAATGAAGGTTATGTATGCAGGGATAGCAATGGAAAATGTCGTTCAAGTAGAAAATCAGCCATGATCTAGTTGGATGGCCGAGTGGACTCGAGGAGCTGAAGAGCCTTCTTTTGCTGCTTGGTACCAGGTGGGGAGCAGCGGCTCAGGAATGCAGCTCACCAGCACATTCTCAAAGAGCAATTGAAAGAAATACTTGTGATGCCAGCAATGTCCAATTTCCCTGAATGGATTAAGAAAAGGTAACTCTGTCAGGTGCAGTGCCATTATGTTGTGACATGCAAGAGCATTTTATGTACAGCAAGATCCCATTAGCAGCAACGCAAGGCAGCATCATTACCTGTACTGATTGCGTGATTTGAGAGAGAACGATCGGCACGCTGCCTGCACTCACAATGGAGCAGTGGGATCTTAAATTAACACCATTTACCAGCAAAAACTCAGGCAGGGCCACAGTGAAATATCTCTTTGAACCAGCAGAAACTTAGGCAGGGCCACAGTGAAATATCTCCATGAACCAGCAGAAACGCAGGCAAGGCCACAGTATAAATATCTCCTTGAACCAGCACAAACTCAGGCAGAGCCACAGTGAAATATCTCCATGAACCAGCACAAGCTCAGGCAGGGCCACAGTGAAATATCTCCATGAGCCAGAACAAACTCAGTGAAATATCTGCAATATTACCCGCAGTGAAATATCTCCGTGAACCAGCACAAACTCAGGCAGGGCCACACTGAAATATCTCCATGAACCAGCATAAACACAGCCAGGGCCACAGTGACATATCTCCATGAACCAGCACAAACTCAGACTGAGCCACAGTGAAATATCTCCGTGTACAAGCATAAACTCAGGCAGGGCCACTGTGAAATATCTCCATGAACAAACACTAATTGAGACTGAGCCACAGGGAAATATCTCCTTGAACCAGCAAACTTACACTGAGCCACACTGAAATATCTCGTTGAACAAGCACAAACTCAGGCAGAGCCACAGTGAAATATCTCCTTGAACAAGCACAAACTCAGGCAGGGCCACAGTGAAATATCTCCATGAGCCAGCACAAACTCAGACTGAGACAAAGGGAAATATCTCCATGAACCAGCATAAACTCAGGCAGGGCCACAGTGAAATATGTCCAAAAACCAGCACAAACTCAGGCAGGGACACAGAGAAATATCTCCTTCAACCAGCACAAACTCAGGCAGGGCCACAGAGAAATATCTCCTTGAACCAGTAAAACTCACACTGATCCACAGTGAAATATCTCCATGAGCCAGCACAAACTCAGGCTGACCCGCAGTGAAATATCTCCGTGAACCAGCACAAACTCAGGCAGGGCCACAGTGAAATATCTCCAGGAAGCAGCACAAACTCAGACTGACCCGCAGTGAAATATCTCCGTGAACCAGCACAAACTCAGGCAGGGCCACACTGAAATATCTCCATGAACCAGTATAAACTCAGCCAGGGCCACAGTGACATATCTCCAGGAACCAGCACAAACTCAGGCAGAGCCACAGTGAAATATCTCCATGAACCAGCACAAACTCAGGCAGGGCCACGGTGAAATATCCCCGTCAACCAGCACAAACTCAGGCAGAGCCACAGTGACATATTTCCATGGACCAGCACAAACTCAGGCAGAGCTACCGTGAAACATCTCCTTGAACCAGCAAAACTCACACTGAGCCACAGTGAAATATCTCCATGACCAGCACCAACTCAGGCAGGGCCACAGTGTCATATCTCCATGAACCAGCACAAGCTCAGGCAGAGCCACAGTGAAATATCTCTATGAACCAGCACAAACTCAGGCAGACCCACAGCGAAATATCGCCACGAACCAGCAAAAACTTAGGCAGGGCCACTGTGAAATATCTCCTTGAACCAGCACAAAGTCAGGCAGGGCCACAGAGAAATAACTCCATGAACCAGCACAAAGTCACACTGAGCCACAGGGAAATATCTCATACAACCAGCACAAACTCAAGCAGGGCAACAGTGAAATATCTCCATGAACCAGAACAAACTCAGACTGACCCGCAGTGAAAAATCTCCATGAACCAGCACAAACTCAGGTAGAGCCACAGTGAAATTTCTCCTTGAACCAGCAGAAACTCAGCCAGGACCACACTGAAATATCTCCATGAACCAGCACAAACTCAGCCAGGGCCACAGTGACATATCTCCAGGAACCAGCACAAACTCAGGCAGGGCCACTGTGAAATATCTCCATGAACAAACACTAATTGAGACTGAGCCACAGGGAAATATCTCCTTGAACCAGCAAACTTACACTGCGCCACAGTGAAATATCTCGTTGAACAAGCACAAACTCAGGCAGAGCCACAGTGAAATATCTCCTTGAACAAGCACAAACTCAGGCAGGGCCACAGTGAAATATCTCCATGAGCCAGCACAAACTCAGACTGAGACAAAGGGAAATATCTCCATGAACCAGCATAAACTCAGGCAGGGCCACAGTGAAATATGTCCAAAAACCAGCACAAACTCAGGCAGGGACACAGAGAAATATCTCCTTCAACCAGCACAAACTCAGGCAGGGCCACAGTGAAATATCTCCAAAAACCAGCACAAACTCAGGCAGGGACACAGAGAAATATCTCCTTGAACGAGCAAAACTCACACTGATCCACAGTGAAATATCTCCATGAGCCAGCACAAACTCAGGCTGACCCGCAGTGAAATATCTCCGTGAACCAGCACAAACTCAGGCAGGGCCACAGTGAAATATCTCCAGGAAGCAGCACAAACTCAGACTGACCCGCAGTGAAATATCTCCGTGAACCAGCACAAACTCAGGCAGGGCCACACTGAAATATCTCCATGAACCAGCATAAACTCAGCCAGGGCCACAGTGACATATCTCCAGGAACCAGCACAAACTCAGGCAGAGCCACAGTGAAATATCCCCGTGAACCAGCACAAACTCAGGCAGGGCCACGGTGAAATATCCCCGTCAACCAGCACAAACTCAGGCAGAGCCACAGTGACATATTTCCATGGACCAGCACAAACTCAGGCAGAGCTACCGTGAAACATCTCCTTGAACCAGCAAAACTCACACTGAGCCACAGTGAAATATCTCCATGACCAGCACCAACTCAGGCAGGGCCACAGTGTCATATCTCCATGAACCAGCACAAGCTCAGGCAGAGCCACAGTGTAATATCTCTATGAACCAGCACAAACTCAGGCAGACCCACAGCGAAATATCGCCACGAACCAGCAAAAACTTAGGCAGGGCCACTGTGAAATATCTCCTTGAACCAGCACAAAGTCAGGCAGGGCCACAGAGAAATAACTCCATGAACCAGCACAAAGTCACACTGAGCCACAGGGAAATATCTCATTCAACCAGCACAAACTCAAGCAGGGCAACAGTGAAATATCTCCATGAACCAGAACAAACTCAGACTGACCCGCAGTGAAAAATCTCCATGAACCAGCACAAACTCAGGTAGAGCCACAGTGAAATTTCTCCTTGAACCAGCAGAAACTCAGCCAGGACCACACTGAAATATCTCCATGAACCAGCACAAACTCAGCCAGGGCCACAGTGACATATCTCCAGGAACCAGCACAAACTCAGGCAGGGCCACTGTGAAATATCTCCATGAACAAACACTAATTGAGACTGAGCCACAGGGAAATATCTCCTTGAACCAGCAAACTTACACTGAGCCACACTGAAATATCTCGTTGAACAAGCACAAACTCAGGCAGAGCCACAGTGAAATATCTCCTTGAACAAGCACAAACTCAGGCAGGGCCACAGTGAAATATCTCCATGAGCCAGAACAAACTCAGACTGACCCGCAGTGAAATATCTCCGTGAACCAGCAGAAACTCAGACTGAGCCACAGGGAAATATCTCCATGAACCAGCAGAAACTCAGACTGAGCCACAGTGAAATATCTCCATGAGCCAGAACAAACTCAGACTGACCCGCAGTGAAATATCTCCATGAACCAGCAGAAACTCACACTGAGCCACAGGGAAATATCTCCATGAACCAGCAGAAACTCAGACTGAGCCACAGTGAAATATCCCTGTGAACCAGCACAAACTCAGCCAGGGCCACAGGGAAATATCTCCGTGAATCAGCACAAACTCAGACTGAGCCACAGTGAAATATCTCCGTGAACCAGCACAAACTCAGGCAGGGCCACACTGAAATATCTCCATGAACCAGCATAAACACAGCCAGGGCCACAGTGACATATCTCCATGAACCAGCACAAACTCAGACTGAGCCACAGTGAAATATCTCCGTGTACAAGCATAAACTCAGGCAGGGCCACTGTGAAATATCTCCATGAACAAACACTAATTGAGACTGAGCCACAGGGAAATATCTCCTTGAACCAGCAAACTTACACTGAGCCACACTGAAATATCTCGTTGAACAAGCACAAACTCAGGCAGAGCCACAGTGAAATATCTCCTTGAACAAGCACAAACTCAGGCAGGGCCACAGTGAAATATCTCCATGAGCCAGCACAAACTCAGACTGAGACAAAGGGAAATATCTCCATGAACCAGCATAAACTCAGGCAGGGCCACAGTGAAATATGTCCAAAAACCAGCACAAACTCAGGCAGGGACACAGAGAAATATCTCCTTCAACCAGCACAAACTCAGGCAGGGCCACAGAGAAATATCTCCTTGAACCAGTAAAACTCACACTGATCCACAGTGAAATATCTCCATGAGCCAGCACAAACTCAGGCTGACCCGCAGTGAAATATCTCCGTGAACCAGCACAAACTCAGGCAGGGCCACAGTGAAATATCTCCAGGAAGCAGCACAAACTCAGACTGACCCGCAGTGAAATATCTCCGTGAACCAGCACAAACTCAGGCAGGGCCACACTGAAATATCTCCATGAACCAGTATAAACTCAGCCAGGGCCACAGTGACATATCTCCAGGAACCAGCACAAACTCAGGCAGAGCCACAGTGAAATATCTCCATGAACCAGCACAAACTCAGGCAGGGCCACGGTGAAATATCCCCGTCAACCAGCACAAACTCAGGCAGAGCCACAGTGACATATTTCCATGGACCAGCACAAACTCAGGCAGAGCTACCGTGAAACATCTCCTTGAACCAGCAAAACTCACACTGAGCCACAGTGAAATATCTCCATGACCAGCACCAACTCAGGCAGGGCCACAGTGTCATATCTCCATGAACCAGCACAAGCTCAGGCAGAGCCACAGTGAAATATCTCTATGAACCAGCACAAACTCAGGCAGACCCACAGCGAAATATCGCCACGAACCAGCAAAAACTTAGGCAGGGCCACTGTGAAATATCTCCTTGAACCAGCACAAAGTCAGGCAGGGCCACAGAGAAATAACTCCATGAACCAGCACAAAGTCACACTGAGCCACAGGGAAATATCTCATACAACCAGCACAAACTCAAGCAGGGCAACAGTGAAATATCTCCATGAACCAGAACAAACTCAGACTGACCCGCAGTGAAAAATCTCCATGAACCAGCACAAACTCAGGTAGAGCCACAGTGAAATTTCTCCTTGAACCAGCAGAAACTCAGCCAGGACCACACTGAAATATCTCCATGAACCAGCACAAACTCAGCCAGGGCCACAGTGACATATCTCCAGGAACCAGCACAAACTCAGGCAGGGCCACTGTGAAATATCTCCATGAACAAACACTAATTGAGACTGAGCCACAGGGAAATATCTCCTTGAACCAGCAAACTTACACTGCGCCACAGTGAAATATCTCGTTGAACAAGCACAAACTCAGGCAGAGCCACAGTGAAATATCTCCTTGAACAAGCACAAACTCAGGCAGGGCCACAGTGAAATATCTCCATGAGCCAGCACAAACTCAGACTGAGACAAAGGGAAATATCTCCATGAACCAGCATAAACTCAGGCAGGGCCACAGTGAAATATGTCCAAAAACCAGCACAAACTCAGGCAGGGACACAGAGAAATATCTCCTTCAACCAGCACAAACTCAGGCAGGGCCACAGTGAAATATCTCCAAAAACCAGCACAAACTCAGGCAGGGACACAGAGAAATATCTCCTTGAACGAGCAAAACTCACACTGATCCACAGTGAAATATCTCCATGAGCCAGCACAAACTCAGGCTGACCCGCAGTGAAATATCTCCGTGAACCAGCACAAACTCAGGCAGGGCCACAGTGAAATATCTCCAGGAAGCAGCACAAACTCAGACTGACCCGCAGTGAAATATCTCCGTGAACCAGCACAAACTCAGGCAGGGCCACACTGAAATATCTCCATGAACCAGCATAAACTCAGCCAGGGCCACAGTGACATATCTCCAGGAACCAGCACAAACTCAGGCAGAGCCACAGTGAAATATCCCCGTGAACCAGCACAAACTCAGGCAGGGCCACGGTGAAATATCCCCGTCAACCAGCACAAACTCAGGCAGAGCCACAGTGACATATTTCCATGGACCAGCACAAACTCAGGCAGAGCTACCGTGAAACATCTCCTTGAACCAGCAAAACTCACACTGAGCCACAGTGAAATATCTCCATGACCAGCACCAACTCAGGCAGGGCCACAGTGTCATATCTCCATGAACCAGCACAAGCTCAGGCAGAGCCACAGTGTAATATCTCTATGAACCAGCACAAACTCAGGCAGACCCACAGCGAAATATCGCCACGAACCAGCAAAAACTTAGGCAGGGCCACTGTGAAATATCTCCTTGAACCAGCACAAACTCAGGCAGGGCCACAGAGAAATAACTCCATGAACCAGCACAAAGTCACACTGAGCCACAGGGAAATATCTCATTCAACCAGCACAAACTCAAGCAGGGCAACAGTGAAATATCTCCATGAACCAGAACAAACTCAGACTGACCCGCAGTGAAAAATCTCCATGAACCAGCACAAACTCAGGTAGAGCCACAGTGAAATTTCTCTTTGAACCAGCAGAAACTCAGCCAGGACCACACTGAAATATCTCCATGAACCAGCACAAACTCAGCCAGGGCCACAGTGACATATCTCCAGGAACCAGCACAAACTCAGGCAGGGCCACTGTGAAATATCTCCATGAACAAACACTAATTGAGACTGAGCCACAGGGAAATATCTCCTTGAACCAGCAAACTTACACTGAGCCACACTGAAATATCTCGTTGAACAAGCACAAACTCAGGCAGAGCCACAGTGAAATATCTCCTTGAACAAGCACAAACTCAGGCAGGGCCACAGTGAAATATCTCCATGAGCCAGAACAAACTCAGACTGACCCGCAGTGAAATATCTCCGTGAACCAGCAGAAACTCAGACTGAGCCACAGGGAAATATCTCCATGAACCAGCAGAAACTCAGACTGAGCCACAGTGAAATATCTCCATGAACCAGAACAAACTCAGACTGACCCGCAGTGAAATATCTCCATGAACCAGCAGAAACTCACACTGAGCCACAGGGAAATATCTCCATGAACCAGCAGAAACTCAGACTGAGCCACAGTGAAATATCCCTGTGAACCAGCACAAACTCAGCCAGGGCCACAGGGAAATATCTCCGTGAATCAGCACAAACTCAGACTGAGCCACAGTGAAATATCTCCATGAACCAGCACAAACTCAGGCAGGGCCACACTGAAATATCTCCATGAACCAGCATAAACACAGCCAGGGCCACAGTAACATATCTCCATGAACCAGCACAAACTCAGACTGAGCCACAGTGAAATATCTCCGTGTACAAGCATAAACTCAGGCAGGGCCACTGTGAAATATCTCCATGAACAAACACTAATTGAGACTGAGCCACAGGGAAATATCTCCTTGAACCAGCAAACTTACACTGAGCCACACTGAAATATCTCGTTGAACAAGCACAAACTCAGGCAGAGCCACAGTGAAATATCTCCTTGAACAAGCACAAACTCAGGCAGGGCCACAGTGAAATATCTCCATGAGCCAGCACAAACTCAGACTGAGACAAAGGGAAATATCTCCATGAACCAGCATAAACTCAGGCAGGGCCACAGTGAAATATGTCCAAAAACCAGCACAAACTCAGGCAGACCCACAGCGAAATATCGCCACGAACCAGCAAAAACTTAGGCAGGGCCACTGTGAAATATCTCCTTGAACCAGCACAAACTCAGGCAGGGCCACAGAGAAATAACTCCATGAACCAGCACAAAGTCACACTGAGCCACAGGGAAATATCTCATTCAACCAGCACAAACTCAAGCAGGGCAACAGTGAAATATCTCCATGAACCAGAACAAACTCAGACTGACCCGCAGTGAAAAATCTCCATGAACCAGCACAAACTCAGGTAGAGCCACAGTGAAATTTCTCCTTGAACCAGCAGAAACTCAGCCAGGACCACACTGAAATATCTCCATGAACCAGCACAAACTCAGACTGAGCCACAGTGAAATATCTCCGTGAACCAGCACAAACTCAGACTGAGCCACAGTGAAATATCTCCGTGAACCAGCACAAACTCAGACTGACCCGCAGTGAAATATCTCAATGAACAAGCACAAACTCAGGCAGTGCCACAGTGAAACATCTCCTTGAACCAGCAAAACTCACAATGAGGCACAGTGAAATATCTCCATGAACCAGCACAAACTCAGACAGGGCCATAGTGAAATATCTCCATGAACCAGCATCAGCTCAGACAGGGCCACAGTGAAATATCTCCAAGAACCAGCACAAGCACAGGCAGGGCTACAGTGACATATCTCCAAAAACCAGCACCAACTCAGGCAGGGCCACGGTGAAATATCTCCTTGAACCAGCAAAACTCACACTGAGCCACAGGGAAATATCTCCATGAACCAGCAGAAACTCAGCAAGGGCCACAGTGAAATATCTCCATGAATCAGCACAAACTCAGACTGAGCCACAGTGAAATAGCTCCGTGAACCAGCACAAACTCAGACTGAGCCACAGTGAAATAGCTCCGTGAACCAGCACAAACTCAGGCAGGGCCACAGTGAAATATCTCCATGAGCCAGCACAAACTCAGACTGAGCCACAGTGAAATAGCTCCGTGAACCAGCACAAACTCAGGCAGGGCCACAGTGAAATATCTCCTTGAACCAGCAAAACTCAGACTGAGCCACAGTGAAATAGCTCCGTGAACCAGCACAAACTCAGGCAGGGCCACAGTGAAATATCTCCTTGAACCAGCAAAACTCACACTGATCCACAGTGAAATATCTCCATGAGCCAGCACAAACTCAGACTGAGCCACAGGGAAATATCTCCATGAACCAGCACAAGCTCAGACAGGGCCACAGTGAAATATCTCCTTGAACCAGCAAAACTCACACTGATCCACAGTGAAATATCTCCATGAGCCAGCACAAACTCAGACTGAGCCACAGGGAAATATCTCCATGAACCAGCACAAACTCAGGCAGAGCCACAGTGAAACATCTCCTTGAAGCAGCAAAACTCAGGCAGGGCCACAGTGAAATATCTCCTTGAACCAGCAAAACTCAGGCAGGGCCACAGGGAAATATCTCTACGACCAGCACAAACTTAGGCAGAGCCACAGTGAAATATCTCCATGAACCAGCACAAACTCAGACTGAGCCACAGTAAAATATCTCCTTGAACCAGCACAAACTCAGACCGAGCCACAGTGAAATATCTCCATGAACCAGCATAAACTCAGGCAGGGCACAGTGAAATATCGCCATGAACCAGAACAAACTCAGGCAGGGCCACAGAGAAATATCTCCATGAACCAGCACAAAGTCACAGTGAGCCACAGTGAAATATCTCCTTCAACCAGCACAAACTCAGACTGCCCCGCAGTGAAAAATCTCCATGAACCAGCACAAACTCAGACTGAGTCACAGTGAAATATCGCCATGAACCAGAACAAACTCAGGCAAGGCCACAGTGAAATATCCACATGAACCAGCAGAAACACAGCCAGGGCCACAGTGAAATATCTCCGTGAACCAGCAAAACTCACACGGAGCCACAGTGAAACATCTCCATGAACGAGCATAAACTCAGGCAGGGCCACGGAGAAAAATCTACATGAACCAGCACCAACTCAGGTAGGGCCACAGTGAAATATCTCCAAGAACCAGCACATACTCAGGCAGGGCCACAGTGACATATCTCCTTGAACCAGCAAAACTCACACTGATCCATAGTGAAATATCTCCATGAACCAGCACAAACTCAGGTAGGGCCACAGTGAAATATCTCCATGAGCCAGCATAAACTCAGCCAAGGCCACAGTGAAATATCTCCTTGAACCAGCAAAACTCACACTGATCCACAGTGAAATATCTCCATGAACCAGCATAAACTCAGGTAGGGCCACAGTGACACATACTCATGAACAAGCACAAACTCAGGCGGGCCACATGAAATATCTCCTTGAACCAGCAAAACTCACACTGTGCCACAGTGAAGTATCTCCATGAACCAGCACAAACTCAGACAGGGCCATAGTGACATATCTCCATGAACCAGCAGAAACTCAGCCAGGGCCACAGGGAAATATCTCCGTGAATCAGCACAAACTCAGACAGGGCCACGCTGAAATATCTCCATGAACCAGCATAAACACAGCCAGGGCCATAGTGACATATCTCCATGAACCAGCACAAACTCAGGCAGAGCCACAGTGAAATATCTCCTTCAACCAGCACAAACGCAGGCAGGGCCACAGTGAAATATCTCCTTGAACCAGCAAAACTCACACTGAGCCACAGTGAAATATCTCCATGAACCAGCATAAAGTCAGGCAGGGCCACAGTGAAATATCTCCTTCAACCAGCACAAACTCAGGAAGGGCCACAGTGAAATATCTCCTTGAACCAGCAAAACTCACACTGACCACAGTGAAATATCTCCATGAACCAGCATAAAGTCAGGCAGGGCCACAGTGAAATATATCCATGAACCAGGACAACTCAGAGTTCAGGTAATAACTTGGTCAATGCTGGGAGTTTGCTTTATCTGAGGCAATGATGCTTATGTAAGATAAGAAACTGGATTTGGACATGACAGCTTTGAGCTGTCTCAGCCAGCTGCTTTATGTGAGCATTACATTCACAGGCAGATCAGTGTCTAGACTAACATCAAGCTATTAAAGTAGAACTGAGGAGCACGCTTCTAAAGTGTATCATGCTTCAAGTGACCCATAGGTAAGATGGAATATGAGACACTTCTACCCTCATATGCTATATGAAACAGTGATTATATCATCAGCATGTCTCTTATAGATATACAACACAACTGCTGACACTCTGATGCAGTGGTGCAGGAGTACTGCCCTACCTGAGCTGCCATCTTTCTAATGAAGGGCGATTTCAGCTGTTGCCTGTATCCTACCTGAAGCTGGTTTGGTCATGAAGGATCAGGTAAAGAGTTTGGTATATTCCTGTTCTGAATGTATCATCAGACCATTTTCTTCCGATTCTTAGCATGTGGGCATTGCTGGTATGGCTGAGATTATTGCTCGTCCCTCATTGCATTGAAAAGATGACGATTGCCCTTTCTGAACCACTCCAGTCCTTGACTTCAAGGAGTTTCCACAGTGCTGTTTCTGAATTCCTGCATATTTTCTTCCCTTTATTCTTTCATTGGCTGTAGGTCTCAATAGGAAGCTCAGGATTTGTTACCCATTTCCAACTGCTGTGGATATGAGTGTTTTAACAGAATGCAGCTCAGAACCAATCATATTGCTGTGGGTCTGGAGCCAGATGTACACCAGATTGGGTGAGGGCAGCAGATTTCTTTCCTAAAAGACATTAGTGAACTAGATGGGTTTTTACAACAATTGGCGAAGGTTTCCTCATCAACATGAGACCAACTTAAATTTCAGATTAATTTAAACTCCACCAATTGCCATACTTTGAACCCATATCCCTACAGCATGAACCCAGGCCTCTGGGTTAGAATTCCAGTGACATTCCCACTGTGCCACTGTCTCCTCTTTCTTGACATAAAGATTAATGGAAGAGCTATTCAGTCCTTTGAATCTGCACCACCATTCAATATGGTCATGGCTGAACTTGAGCTTCAATTCAGCTTCCATGCACACTTCCAAATTCCTCGATTCCCTAAGACAACAAAATTATCTCAATCCCAGCATTAAATACATTCAATGATGGAGCATACATAGTTCTCCCTGGGGTAGAGAATTCTAAAGATTTACAACTCTTTGAGTGAAGAAAATTCTCGCCACCCTAATTCAAAAAGATTGGCCTGTTATCCTGAGACTTTGGCACCGTGTTCCATATTTCCCAATCCAGGAATCAATCCCTCTGTGAATCTTGTACATTTCAATGAGATCATCTCATTCTTCCAAACTCTAAAGAGACCCACCTTACTCTGGCTCTCATCATAGGATGATCCTCTCATTCCAGAGACCAATCCAATGATCCTGACCGGTACCTTCTCTGAGGCAAGTTCATCTTCCCCTGTCTCTAAAGCAAAACTGCTCACAGTGCTCAAACCATGATCTCTCTGAAACCTTGCACAATTGCAACAAGATCCCTTATTCTGTTTCCCAGTCCCCTTGCAATGTGTCAATTGACTCCCTATTTGCTTGCTGTGTGTTAACTTTATGTTTTGTGTCTCAGTGAAACCAAATCTCTTTTGAGCATCAACACTTCACACCTTGACATCCTTTAAAAAATATTCTGTTTTCAATCCCTACAGACCTATTCCTGCATCATACTCCAACTGCCACAGAGAGGAGAATGAGTATCTCTCAGAGAATTGTGAGATTTTGAAATAGTCTGCTGAGAAGGTGGCGTTGTTTGAGTAATCAAATGGAGGAAGCAAACAGATTCTTGTCAAGCAGGGAATCGGAGGTAAACGGGGTGGAAGGGAAGGTAGAATCTGAAAAACAAACAGATTAGGCATGATCTTATTGACCAGTAGAATGGGCCTGAGGGGCTAAATGGCCTACTTCTATTCCTAATTCACATGCCATCTTGTTGCTGATTCATCTGACGACTACGTCTCTGCAGCCTCTTTGGGTCCTTTCTTTTCCACCTGTTATAATCAAATGTAGACCATTACTGATGAGCATTGTGGCTAAGTCTTTGATATCAATTGTAAATAGCTGAGGCTCCAGCACTGATCCTTGCAGCACACCATGAGTTATAGGCTGCACCATTGACGCTGAAAAGGTAGCACTGTTTGTCTAATGGCACTCTCTAGACCATGGGCTATGTGTGGTAGATAAAGGATTGATAACTTTTTGAGCTCAAAGACAGCATCAAGGACACACCCTATAGCACAATCCCTACACAAAATACAATGGATGTCTGAGTTCCTAAAAAAAAAGGGTTTCCTTAAGTGGGATGACATGATTGTTTTCTTAACTCCAAAGTTAAAAGCTAAATCACACAGAACAAGCTCAATGCCCATGGGTATGGAGTCAACTGTTGGCAATGCTTTGATGGTCGGTTAATCTCCCTGGCTGAGGGCATCATGCTGCTGATAGCATTTAGTACCCTCACTCAGAGATGCATAAATTGCAAACTGTAATAACCCATGTAGCCTACAACACTCAGGAAGGTCCATGTACCAGCTTCCATTTCTATAGTGCCTTTCACATCCAGAGGATGCACTTCACAACCAATCAATACAACAGTTTTCACACAACAAGATCTCACAAAGACTGGTGAGGTGAATGGCCCGTCCAGTCATTTTTTTGTTTGTCACTGATATTGCTGTTGGAGGAATAGTTGACCCGAACATCCACCAAAACACTTTCATTCCCCTTGAAACCCGAGGGGAAATTTCATACTGGATTTCTACACATCCCTATACAGTAACTGTGTGTCTTTGTTTATGTTCATGAATCCAAATCTACTGATGACACAAAGTTAGGCACCTTTGTAGACATTGTATGTGATAGCATAAAATTACAAAGGTATTAATAGGCAAAGCGAATGGGGAAAACTGTGGCAGTTGGAGTTCAGTATAAGCAAGAAAGAGATTGTCCATTTTGGACTGAAAAAGAATAGATCAGGGTTCTTTCTAGATGGTATGAAGTTAAATACCACGTTCAAAGAAATTTCGGGGTTCACTTGCATAGATCATTAAAATGTCACAAACAGGTACAGAAAGTAACCAAGAAAACTAATGGAAAGTTGGCCTTTATATCGAGAGGACTGGAGTATGAGGATGCAGAAGTTGTATGTAGATGTGCAAACCCTGGTTAGACCTCACTTGCAGTACTGTGAGCAGATCTAGGCACCACACCTTAGGAAGCATAGATTGGCCTTGAAGGGAGTACTATGTAAGTTTTCAAGAATCTTACCTGGGGTTAAGTTATGAGGAGAATTTATACAAATTAGGCCTGGTTTTCTCTAGAATTTAGAACGTTAGGGGGTGATTTGATCAAAGTCTTCAAGATATTAACAGGAAAAGACAGCTTGGTTCAGATTACCTATTTGCACTGGTTGGAAATTCTGGAAATAGGAACTTAGTCGGAGAATTAGGGCCAGACCATTCAGGAGAGATATTAGGAAGCACTTCTACACAAAAAGTGTGTACATTCTTGGAACTCTCTTCCACAATGGCAGCGTATTCTAGATCAGTTGTTAATTTTAAAACTGAGATAGATAAATGTTCGTTAGGCAAAGATATTGAGGGATATGGGCCAAAGGCAGGTATATGGAATTAGGCCACATGTCAGCCATGATCTCACTGAGTGGTGGAACAGATTCGAGGGGCTGAATGGACATCTTCTGTTTCTGTGTGATTGCTTGTGCCCATATAAATGGGGTGTCGCTCTGAGCTACAGACTGTCGGCACTCTGTCTGATCCATACATCGAGAGAGCTTGTTGTAAGTGGCTGAAATTGTAAGCCAGGAGGAACAAGCACCTTGAGAGAATGAGGCTTTGTGTAGAGACCGTCCCTTTGAAGTAATCAAACAACTAACAGTTTTTACTTCATGAAACTGCATTCTCCAATCTCACTGCTTCTGAGACTAGGGCTTCAGAGAGAGTGTGATGACATGATTATAATAATTAACAGTGTTTTTGAAGGGCAGAGGACTGCAGGTCATAACCCATATGCGGACAGACTTGATGAGCTGAATGGCCTCTGCTCCTTTGCTTACCTTATGGCAAAACCAAGATAGAAGCTGCAATATTTAAAGATTTCGACACTTACTCCAGCTCAGATCTGGGACGCCCTGGTTTTTGTAACTTGAGCAATGTGTCATTCTGCATCAAATTCCTCGGTGCAGCAATTATCACCTCGATCCAAATTCCATTTCCCCATCAGCTCACTGCAGTGAAATATTCAGCATTTTGTCTGACAAGTCAGTTCATTCTCTGAGGGTTTTTAACAAATACTCTATGCAGTGATTTGTAATTCCAGCAATCATTTCAAAACCCAGCTTTGGATTTGATATGGGTTGCGTTTTACTTGTTTGTGTCACTAACAGAATGCTGAGGGGGAGTTCAGAAACATTTCTGTCCTAATCACTGACAGATCTGTGATCTCCAGCTTTACCCTGGAGCTAAAATGACAGAGTGTGCATGTGCAAACACACAGACAGATGTGAGCCTGTGTTTAAAGTGCACAGGATCTGGGAGGATCTTTCAAACAACAGCTGAATCTCAATGTTCCAAACTCTGGAATCCTCACACAGAGAGCTCTTATGGCGCTGTGGTAATGTCCCTACCTCTGAATCAGGCGGCCCAGGTTCAAGTCACACCTCTCTGATGAAGGGTCTAGGCCCGAAACGTCAGCTTTTGTGCTCCTGAGATGCTGCTTGGCCTGCTGTGTTCATCCAGCCTCACATTTTATTATCAAGTCACACCTGTTGATTTGGAGCTATTCACTTCTTGCTGCTCCAGAGAATACTGAACAAAAGCAGTTTATAAATTCCAGGGAAGCTTACCATTTTCTTCAGGTCTCATGAATAAATCAATGAATTGGAGCAACTAGAATTTGTATTTAGTAGCACCTTTAGCCAGGTAGTATATGCTCAGGACCGGGATCCAGCAGAATTTGAGATGCAGCCACAGACAGGACATATTGTGCAGGGATGGGGTCAAAAAGCTCAGGGTAAGAAGTGGGCTTTAAAGAAGCTTCTAAAAGGGAGGGAGAGGGGTCTGGCAGCATCGTCCAGCTGGTGAGGGTCAGCTCTCCATTTGTCCATTTACAGAGAGACATGGCAGTCATCATTGTATTTGTAGTCTGCTCTTGTCCTTCACTCTAACTCTGAGCGATTTATCCCCGAAGTTTCAAGTTGCAGTTTTCTGCCTCCTGGTTTGTTTCCAGTTGGAAGCCAGACATCGGATCATCCAAAAAATTTCAATGGAGCCGTCCCCATGGTAAATCCTCACCACCCCTAGGTTCCCAGTACTCATTCTCTCTGCTTCCCTGGTGTTGTTCCACCGAGCAGCTCCCACCCTCTCTCCGCTCTGCCGGCCTTTACATTTTTTCTTGTTTTTGTACATGTTACACATGAAAAAAAAACGAAAACAAATCAGCATCATAAGAAAACAGACGTACAGGTTGTGTTGGAGCTCTAGTTTGTACAAGATGGTGCCCAACCTGTGTTTTCTCACAAAGTGAATCATATTGATCTCCAGGGCAATAAGAAACGGGTAATAAAGTGCTTGTCTAACTAATAACACCCACATCCTATACGAGTAAATCCAAAAATCTGAATTAATGTTTACATTTCTGCTATGTTTTCAATTACTGAACTTTTGCAAATCAATTTCTCCACTTCTTCGTTCACTTGGTCTCACTGTTTCCTCTGAGTCAGGAAGATGTGAATTCAAGTCCCCATTCCAGGATTTAACCAAATTCGAAAAGGGGTGGCTATTCAACTCTGTTGCCTCAATGTGTCCATGGTTTACTGAGGATGTGCTGCAATGTCCATTACACCACAAGAAGACAGCATGCCTGCTCTTGACAGAGCATTCCCCACTCCTGTTCTTGTACATATTTTCACTCTTGCTCCTTGTTCTTTCCTCCCTTGTTCAAGTGGATCTGGTATCTGGGAATACACAGGCAACAGAGAAATATCTTACAGAGGAAGCGTTAAAATAATATTGTTCCTTTTTTTAAGAAAATGCTTTTCCAGCAGCAGAGAAATTGAATGGAAAAGATTTCCTCTCCCAATACACTGTTTCCAGTGAAGCTGTTGCCGAGAAGTAGACTTGACTGCACATGTTTTGAATAAACATGATGAAACAGATCACACTATCATCACTCTTTCCTGTCATGTTCCCTACGATCCAGCAAACTGTGGGTGATAAGAACAGGAGTAGACCATTTAGATGCTTGAGGTTCCTCCGTAATTCAGTACAATCAGTCTTCTATTTGTTCAGAATAGACCACACACCAAGCCAGCATTTATTGCCCATTCTCTATGTATCCCTTGATTCCCTGGGACCAAAGATCTGTGTCTCTCAGCCTTAACTTTATTCAGTGATGGAGTCCCGTACAACCCTCTGGAGGATTCTAAAGGTTCACGTCCCTTTGAGTGAAGACATTTCTTCCCATTTCAGTTCCTTTTCCTGAATCTGTGCCACATGTTCTGGATTCCCCAGCCAAGAGCAAATAATGTCTCACTATCGAACCTATCAACCCCCTTCACAATTAGAGATCATTGAATAAGATCACTTTGTTTTTCCTAAAATCCAGAGTTTGAATTTGTTCAGCTATAATCACAAACCTCTCAGCCCAGCATCTAATCACCCAATTCAAAGTCTAGTATAGCCTTCATTAAATGTGGACTACCAGAACTACACAAAGTACTCAAGGCGTGATCCTACCAAAGTCCCATGCAATCATTGGGGAAACCTTTCGTTCTTCCAATTCATTCCCCTTGTACATCCCCAACATGTCATTTGTCTTTCTAACTGCCTGCACAAAGAGTACAGAGAGCATGCATTTAGAGGGAATATACTTACCAATGAATGGTCAGCTCAGGGCTGCAGTAGGTCACCCTCTAACACAGAGGGATGCATTCAGTCAATGAGCTAAACATTCATCGCAACAATCATATTGAGGTTATTAAATGTGTCGACGGAGGAGGATGCTTTGACCAGGAATCAAAAGAGCTTCCTGTTCTTTAGCTAATGTTGGTGGATGTTCAAAATCCTGCAGAGCTTCTTTCAAAAGGAATTGAATGTATATTAAAATTGCAGGTCAGTGGGGAAAGAGCTGGGGTGTGGGATTAATTTAATAGCCCTTTCATGGAGCCAGCACAAGCATGATGAATTGAATCACCTCACTGAGGACTGTGCAATTCTAGTAAATATTGCAGTTATAGTTTCACAGTCTTTCCTATGACAGTGTTTCAGATGTGGTTAATTGCTGGGTAGGTGGAGGAGCTGAACCCAAAACCTTCAGATTAATCAATAGGGGAGTTACCAGGTGGGCTAACTCTGGGTACAGTTCCTCAGGAGACTGGATGTTCAGGTTGAAATCTTGATAGCAAGAGTGTTGCAAACATGTGGTGAGGGGATCTCAGAACCAAGTGATCAGTTGTATCACAGCACACATTTATTTGATATCCTCCCCGAGTCCAGAGATGGAATCCTGACAAGCTTCTGTGCTCCACCCTCACTAACCTGGGATTGTGTGGTCAGTGCTGAACCCGAGCCAACACAGCATCAACTTGTCCAAAGCAATAGCTGCTCACATGTTACAATATCTCAAGGTGGAACATTATCAATCACAGCACTGCACCAAGGTGCGTAAAGCGAGATTATGTCAATTGATTAAAAGCCTGGTCAAACAGTTTGGTTTAAGGAGTCTGTTAAGAAGGAAAGTGAGGTTGAAGGGCCCAGGCACAGTCCCCAGTGCTGGAACGATTAAAATCAAGGGGTATTCAAGAGGCCAGAACTATAGGAGTTCAGGGATCTCAGAGGGTTGTGGGAAGAGATTACAGAGAAAAGGGTATGATTGGAAACAAGGATGAGAACTTTTAAACAAAAACATTGTTTGGTTGGGAAACAATGTGACGGAGAACAGAACTTGACATGGATAAAGACAAGGGCATCAGAGTTTTGGATGACCTTAACTTTTGGAGGGTAACATGTGGGAGACCAGACAGGAGTGTGGTGGAATAATTGAGTCTGGAGGTGTCAAAGAGTGGGTGAGGGTTAGCAGCAGAGAAGCTGAGGTGGAGTGAAATCAGTAATGTTACAGAAGATCCAATGTTAATGCACCTACACCCAGGAAACAATGGATCTACAGACCTTACAAATCACATTGACGCCGAGGTATAAAAAGGCAACTGAGATAAAATTAGATTTTTCATGTCTGAGATATTGTACAAAACTGGCATTCAGTCCCCCCTGGTGGCCATAGAAAGATATAACCATCAACAACAGGGATCAATTTTGCATCCAAAGTAATAAACTGCCTTCTCTCTTTCCAGGGTTTAGAGGAATACGGGCCAAACTTTAGCAAATGGGACTAGATTAATTTAGGATATCTGGTCAGCATGGACGAGTTGGACTGAAGGATGTGCTGTCCATCTCTTTGACTGTATCACAGTCAAATGGTCGATTGTATCAGAGAATCACAAAAGTGTTTCAGTGCAGAAGGAGGCCATTTGGTCCATCATGCTTCTACTGGTTCTATTGCCTAGTGCCAATCTCCTGCCCCCTCCCCATATCCCTGCTCACTCCTTCTATCCAAATAATCATCTAAAGCCCCTCTTGAATGCATCAACTGAACCTGTCTCAACCATATTTCCAGGCAATGCGTTCCTAACTTGCCATGTGTAAAAGATTTTTCTTGCATCACATTTGTATCTGATTGTATCAGATTTCCTGCACTTGCAACATATCTTCCTTTATCTGATCTTCAGCCTGTGTTGAGTGAGGTTTATCTCTGGCATTGTGTGCAATCCCTCACTGATGCCAATATGAATCCTGAGGGTTGATCACAGCTAGAGTCAGGGTTCCATCTGATGTTCATTTGAAATAAAGATTTTGAGCATAAAGTAGAGTTTGGTGTGTTATCCAGTGGCATATGGACCTGGGATAATTTTATTGGGAGGGGATGTGTTGGAAAAGGGCCTCAATGGAAACAGAGATTTTTCATAGAAACAGTAAATGCTGGAAATACCCAGCAGCTCAGATAGTGAATGGCTGGTATGGCCAGAGGAAGGTCAGGATAGCCTTGTAACTCTACATTCTATCCGACCTACCTTTTGGGTTTTATTTTGGATTTTCAAAGTCTTAAAGCATTTTTAGTCTCTGCTTTTTGCCTCCTCTCTTACATGGTCACATCAATAACAACACAATAGCAGAACTTACAAAAAGCTCATCAGCTTTGAGCCCAAAACCTTCCATTCAAGGTCAATCTGACTCCAATGGGAACCAGGTTGTACTTGTCAGGGGCTTGGCGAATTACAGAGCTGACAGGTAAGCTATTCTACACTAACCCCCTCTGCCAGCACATGCTTCTTATCCTTCTATTTCCTGCCTATTCATGTGTCTTGTCTAAATGTCTCTTCAATGTTGCTATCAAATCTTCCGCTACAACTTTGCCTGGCAGCACGTTCCAGGCACCTACCTGCACATTTGCTTTTAACTTTTCCTCTCTCACCTTAAGCCTATGCCCTCTAGAATTTGATTTTTATACCCTGGGAAAGAAACTCTGACTATCCACCCTATCCATGCTCCTCACAAACTTATGTACTTCCATCAGGTCAACCCTCAGCCTTCTACACACTAATGAAAACAATCCAAGTTTGTCCACCTCTCCTTCTGGCTAATACACTCCAATCCAGGCTACAACCTGGTACAACCCGAAACGTCAGCTTTTGTGCTCCTGAGATGCTGCTTGGCCTGCTGTGTTCATCCAGCCTCACATTTTATTATCTTACAACCTGGTAAACCTCTTTTGCACCCTCTCCAAAGTCTCCATATCCTTTCTATACTGTGGTGACTAGAACTGCACATAATACTCCAAATGTGGCTGAACTAAAGTCATATCCAGCTGCAACATGACTTGCCAACTTTTATACTCAGTGCCCTGACCAATGAAGGCAAGCCTGCCACACACCTTCTTTACCACCTTATCCAATAGAGTTGTCACTATCGGGGAGCTATGGAGTTACACCCCAAAATCCCTCTGTACATCGATGCTCCAAAGGGTCCTACTATTGACTCTATACTTTCCTCTTGCATTTAACCTCCGAGAATGGATCACCTCACACTTGCCCAGATTAAACTCCATCTGCTATTTCTCTGCCTAACTTTCCAACTGATCTATATCTTGTTGTATCTTTCGATAACCTTCCTCACTATCCACAACTCCACCAATTTTTGTGTCATCTGCAAATTTATCAATCAGATGACACCATACAGAGAGTGTCCCAGACTCCACCATCACAATCCCTGGATATATCCTGTCCCACCGGCAGGACAGACCCAGCACAGCTGGTGGTACCGTGGTATATAGTTGGGAGGGAGTTGCTCTCCGAGTCCTCAACATTGATTCCAGACCTTATGAGGTCTCATGGCTTTAGGTTAAACATGGGCAAGGAAACCTCCTGCTGATTACCACATACCACATTCCTTCAGCTGATGAATCGGTACTCCTCAATGTTGAACAACACTTAGAGGAAGTACTGAGGCACAAAACGTACTCTGGGTTTTAATGTCTACCACCAAGAATGGCTTGGCAGCAGTACCACAGATCGAGCTGGACATAGCTACTAGGCTGGGTCTGTGGCAGGTGGTGAGGGAACCAACAAGAGGGAAAAATATACTTGAGCTAATCCTAATGCCTCCCACAGATGCATCTGTCCTTGACCGTATCAGTAAAAGCACCAACTGCACAGTCCTTGAGGAGACAAAGGTCCATCATCACACTGCAAATGTTCTGCATATCAACATATCCCATTCCCATCACTACCATATTTACCATTACCTCCAAGCCAAGGGATCAACCCTGGTTCAATGGGGAGTGCAGGGCAGCATGCCAGGAGCAGCACCAGGCACACCTAACAATGAGGTTTCAAATTGGTAAAGCTACCAAAACGGACTATTTCGGTACAAACCAGCATTAGCAGCAAGTGATAGACAAAGCTAATCAATCCACAACCAATGGATCAGATCTAAGCTCTGCAGTCCTGCTGCATCCAGTCGTGAATGGTGGTAGACAATTAAACAACTCACCAAAGGGGGAAGCTCCACAAATATCTCCAATCTCAATGATGGACGTGCCCAGCACATCAGTGCAGAAGTTAAGACTGAAGTAATTGCAGCAATCTTCAGCCTGAAGTAATGAGTGAATCATCCATCTCAGCCTTTCTCAGATGTCCCAGCATTACAGATCCTAGTCTTCAGCCAATTCAATACCCTCCATGTGATATCAAGAAATGGTTAGAGACAATGGATACTGCAAAGGCTACGGGCCCTGACAACATTCTGACAATAGTACTGAAGACTTGTGTTCCAGAACTTGCTGCCCTTCTAACCTTCCTCATAGAAGGCAAAGGAAAGTGGTGGAAGGGTGGTTTTCAGGCTAGAGGTCCATTAGTGGTATTCAGTAAGGATCCATACTGGGGCCTGTTTGTGATATATAGTAATGACTTAGATGAAAATGTAGATGGGTGGGTTAGTAAATCTGCAGATGATACAAATATCAGTTGAGTTGTGGATAGTGTAGAAGGTTGTCAAAGGATACAACAGGATACTGATTAGTTGTAGATATGAGCAGAGAAATGGCAGATGGAGATTAATCTGGGTAAATGTGAGGTTCTGCAGTTTGGAAAATCAAATGTTAAGGAAAAGTATAAAATTAATGGCAGGACCCTGATTGGCATTCATGTACAGCGGGACCTTGGGGTTCAATTCCATAGCTCCCTGAAAGTGGCCGCACAAGTAGATAGGTTGGTAAAGAAGGCGTATGGTATGCTTGCCTTTACTGGTTGGAGAACCAAGTACAGGAGTCAGGATGCAGCTTTAAAAGACTTTGGTTGGGCAGCACTTAAAGTATTGCTTTCAGTTCTAATTACCACATTGCAAGAAGGATGTGGAAGCTTAGGAGAGAACGCAGAAGAGGTTTACCAGAATGCTGCCTAGATTAGAGGGTATGAGCTATTAGGAGAGACAAGAAAAACTAGAGTTGATTTCTCTGGAGCAGGAGAGGTTGAGGAGAGACTCGATAAAAGTTTACAAAATTATGAGATGCTTATATAGGGTTGATGGTCAGAATCTTTTTCCCAGAGTTGAAATGTCTAAAACCATGGAGCATGCACTTGAGGTGAGAGAGGGGGGAAAGCTCAAAGGAGACATGAAGGGCAAGTTTTTCACACAGAGACTGGTAGGAGTCTGGAACACACTGCCAGGGATGATGGTGGAGGCAGATACAATAGGGCATTTAAGAGGCTTTTTGATAAACGCATGAATATGCAAGGAATGGATGGATACGGATCAAGGGCAGGCGGAAGGGAATAGTTTCATTTGACATGTTTGGAACAACATTGTGGGTCAAAGTGCCCATTCCTATTCTGCACAGTTCTATGTTCTAGCCACGTTGTTCCAGTGCAGTTACAACATTGACATCTACCTGATAAAGTGGAAATTTGCCCTCAAAAGGCAGGACAAATCTAACCCAGCCAATTATGGCCCTATTAGTTGTCTACTCCCAATCATCAGTAAAGTGATGGAAGGTGTCAATAACAGAGCTATAAAGCAGCACCTGCTCAGCAATAACCTGCTCAGTGATGCCCAATTGAGTGGCAAACAGGAGGTCAGAGGCTAGAAATCTTGCAATGAGTAACTCAACTCATGACTCCCCGGAGTCTGTCCAGAAGGCACAAATCAAGAGCGTGAGAGAATGTTCCCCACTTGCCTGATTGAGTACAGCTTCAACAACACTCAAGCCACTTTCCATGAAAAAGAGACCTACTTGATTAGGCCCAAAGCCCTAAGTGTTTCCTCAGTGTCACAGTGTTTGCTGTAACAAAGCGGATCACCTCTGTATAGAATGCTGGAAGTTGCGTGGGAAGAAGGTATGATTTGTCGGGATAAGAAAAGATTTAAAAAACCCAGAGATTAAATTGTAGTTTCGGATACAAGCATAAGTTTGAAGGTAAAAGTTCCTGTGAGTGCAAGAGAGATGCTTAAAGATTAGAGGTAGAAAGGATTTTAATCAAGGGGCAAGGTAACCCCTCATTCCTCAATTGAACAGATAACCCCATTACTGTATTGAACTCCATGATTGTATTAACCCCATTAAGGTATTAAGGGATCCAGGAGCTATTCAAAATCTTGCTGGAGAAACCGTCATTGAGTCATAGAGCTGTACAGCACAGAAATAGACCTTTCAGTCCAACTTGTCCATGCCAACCAGATATTCCTAAATTAAAAACTGAAAGATCTGCGGATGCTGTAAATCAGGAACAAAAACAAAGTTGCTGGAAAAGCTCAGCAGGTCTGGCAGCATCTGTGAAGGCAAAAACAGAGTTAACATTTCACGTCCGGTGACCCTTCCTCAGAACTTAATCTAGTCCCATTTGCCAGCATTTGGCCCATATCCCTCTATACCCTTCCTATTCTTATACCCATCCTTTTAAAAGACATAATTGCATCAGCCTCCACCACTTCCTCTGGCAACTCATTCCACACAGGCACCACCCTCTGTGTGAAAGCATCAGGTCCATTTAAAATCTTTCCCCCTCAGCTTAAACCTGTGCCTCTCTAGTTTTGGATTCCCCTGCTCTGGGAAAACGACCTTGACTATTCACCCTATCCATGCCCCTCATGATTTTATAAATCTCTATAAGGTCACCCCTCAGCCTCCGATGCTCCATGGAAAACAACTCCAGTCTATTCAGCCTCTCCCTATAGTTCAAATCCGCCCACCCTGGCCACATTGTTGTAAATCTTTTCTGAACCCTTTCAAGTTTCACAACATCTTTCCTGTAGCATTGAGACCAGAATTGCACCCAATATTCCAAAAGTAGCCTAACCAATGTTGTATACAGCTTGTACCATGACATCCCAATTTCTATACTCATCATTCTTCCTCCAGAGTACACTGAAAGCCACAGTTTTAATAATTAGAATTAGTGGCAAGTATGTCCCTATTCGATTGCGTAGAGTGCATTTAGAACGTGACTCAATGTCCAGGCAGTGGCAGTTAGAATTATTCTGAAACTACCCAGTGATGGAGTTGTATTTCTCCGGGGTAATGATTTGATAGGGCTGAAGGTCATAGCTTCGTCCATAATCCCACAGTGTCCAAGGAAGATTAAAGTGATGGGACCGTTACAGGTATGACTTTCAGGTATTTTGCCACCATGTGTGATTGGTTAAATATAAACATCACCCCAGAAACGTGTTACAGTACACAAAGCCTTATTTAAACATGAGAATAGTTTTTTTAAGAAAGGAGTTTTAGTAAGGCTTCTTTAATTGAGATTCAGTAAGGGATGGAGAAGGCAAACGGCATGTTAGCTTTCATAGCAAGAGAATTTGAGTATTGGAGCAGGAATGCGTTGCTGTAATTATATAGGCCTTGGCAAGTATACACCTGGAACATCGAGTGCAGTTTTGGTCTCCTTATCTGAGGAAAGATGTTCTGCCTGTGCAGCGAGTGCAACAAAGTTTTACCAGACTGATTGATGGGATGGTCAGAATGATGTACGAAGAGATAGTGGATTGGCTAGAACTACATTGACTACAGTTGAAAAGGATGAGGGGAGATCTCATTGAAATGAATCGGATTCTGATAAGATTAGACAGGGTAGATGCAGAATGTTACTGATGATGATGGAGTCCAGAACCAGGGGTCACAGTGGATAAGGGTAAAGGGTAGTTCTTTTCAAAGACCTAGAGGTATTTCTTCACCCAGATCTTGTAGAATTCTTTGCTACAGGAAACTCTTGAGGCCAAAACATTGAATATTTTCAAGGAACATGTGGATATAGTTCTTTGGGCTAAAAGGATCAATTGTATGGGAGAAAGCAGGAACGGAGACAGAGTTGGATGATCAGCCATGATCCTATTGAATGGTGGAGCAGGCTCTAAGGGTAGAATGGCCTACTCCTGTTCCTATATGCTTCTAAAAATCAGATTTAGAGTTAAATAATTAACACAATCAATTTCTATTGAAGCTCAGGCTGAGAGAATTCTGGAGGGTTATGATATTAACATTCAAATGCTGATCAGGAAGTGGAGACATCCTCACAGACCTACAGTGTGGTACTGCCCAAATATTGCAAGGAGATATCGCAAGGAGTACACAAAATTCCTATGGCAGGATATGCAGGAATATTTTAAAAAAAACACAAGCATGGACAGAACAGTGTTTTTACTGACCGGTCTTCATAAGGATGTAGTAGTCTGTAAAATACACCATAGATATCAGTTAGTGAGCAAATCTCAACATATAATCAAACTAGCAACTTTAATATCCACACCGGTTTTTAAAGAACCATGCAATAAAGTATTAGACCATAACCTATTCTCCTGCCCTCTCCCTGTAACCCTTGATCCCCATACCAATCAAGAATCTATCTCTACCTTAACCATACCCTGCCTCTGCAGCCCTTTGCATCAATGGGTTCCTCACCTTCATCATCCATCCTCTGGCTTAAGAAATTCTCCCTCATCTCAATTCTAAAGGGTTGTCCTTTCACTGAGACTGTCACCTTGGTTCTTAATCTTTCCTACGAGTGGAATCATTAGATTCAAGTTTCAATCGGATCCCCCCTCATCCTTCTTGCTGGGGAACTCCAGAAGGTACAGACCCAGAATCCTCAACCACTCCTCATATGACAAGCCCTTCATCCCAAGGATCTTGTAAATCTCCCCTGGACTCCTCGAACTCCAGCACATTTGGAGGGGGCCCAAACTGCTCACAATATTCCAAATGCAGAGTGACCAGAACATTATACAGCCTAAACAGTTCATCTCTGTTGTTGTATTCTAGCCCTCTTACAATGAATACTAACATTGCATTTGCCTTTCTGACTGCCAACTGAACATGCTTGTTAACTCTAAGAGAATCCTGAACTAGGACTCCCAAGTGCCTTTGTGCTTCAGGTTTTCAAAGCCTTTCCCCTTTATCCTCACTCTCTGTCTTGGCTAGTTAACCAATCTTCTAACAGTGCCAATGTCTTGCCCTAACACCATGGGGGAATTATCTTATTTAGCAGCCTCCTGTGTGGCACCTTGTCAAAGGCCTTCTGGAAATCCAAATAGAGCACATTCACTGGCTCTCCTTTGTCTAACTCGCTTGTTACCCCCTCTAAGAATTCTAACAGGTTTGTCAGGCAAAATACAAAATCAGAAATTAAAAAAAAAACAAGAAATAAAAGAAACAGAGCCAAAAAAAGAAAAATATCCAGATTGACTTAAGTCCTCATCAAAATGAAAAGGAAAATGTCCAAATTTTAAAGACATATCTCCCTGGGCCTTGCCCTGGTTTGGAGTTTCAGTCAGCCTCCTCCAGGGGCACACTCCGCCAATCACCTTTGTTGCTGCCACCAATCATTGGGAGAAGCTGCCTCTGTTGCTGTGGCTGCCACACACGCTCAGGAGGTCAGGCCTGCCCTCCACCCACCTGCTGAAGACGCCAATAAAGTTTTTTCACATGACTCATATCTCATATCTCATCTTCTCACCCTCTCGCTGCTTTTTCAGTTTGAGTGTGAAACAAAAACAGAAATTGCTGGAAAAAGTCGGCAGGTTTGGGAGAATCTGCAGAGAGAAATCAATCTTAATGTTTTGGGTGTAGTGGCTCTTCTTTGAAGCTGATGGCAGGTAGAAGAATGTTGTTTTTTTTAAAGCAGAAGATTGGACGGAGGGAAATGGGGTAAGCAGTAAACGATAGGTGGCGATAGAGCCCAAAGAAAGAAGAGGACAGTCGGACAGACGAAGGTGTGGATACCAATCTGGCTAGGAGGGTGAATAGCTGCTAATGAGGACAATTAGAGGTTAACAGTGGGTTGTGAGTAGTAGCAGTCCATGTGATAAATTGGTAGGACTCCTGGTGAGCATGCTGAATTTCCTTAGCCTCCTGAGGAAGCAGAGAGGCATCATCTTGCCTTCTTGACAAGAGTGGACCAGGACAGTTTATTGGTGATCATCACTCCCAGGAACCTGACACTCATATCCATCTCTACCTGAGCTCCATTGCTCTAAATTTACTTATTCCCTGCTGGTTTTTAAAGGCTTCCCATTAATCTTCACCACATTGTAAGCTTTCTTTTGCTTTCATGCAGTCTCAGGCTTCCATTGTCAGCAATAATTGCCACATCCCACCCCTTAATATGTTTTTTCTTCCTTGGGATTAATTTCTGCTGTGCCTCTTGAACTACCCCCAAAAACTCCAGGATACCAACAATAATTTAGTCGCTGATTTCAATTTATGCTGCAATCTCATTCACCTTGTTTCATATACTGCATGCATTTAAGTACAATGCCCTCAGACTTGTCACCCTTCTCAGCTGTGCCTGAAGTTAGATTCCTACATCTTTCCATACTCTCTGTCTAATTACTTGTTCTGGAACTTTAATAACCACTGCTGAGCCCTCCGCCACCCTCCCCCACTTAACATTTTCCACACAATTGAACCCCTGGTCATGTAAGTCACCAGGACTCTGGTCCCAGTGTGATTCAGGTACAGCCTGTCCCATTGGAACAGCTTCCTCCTTCCCCAGTACTGGGGCCAACGTCCCATGAATTTAAACCAGTTTCTCCCACACCAATCTTTGAGCCACATGTTTACCTCTTTAATCTTGTTGACCCTATGCTAATTTGCTCGTGGTTTAGGTAGTAATCCCGAGAACATTACCTTTTCAGTTCTGCTTTTTAATTTATTTCCTCACTGCTCATAGTCCCTCAACAAAACCTCTTTCCCCAATATTATTGGTACCAATGTTGACCACAACAACTAGATCATTCACTTGTAGTCACACCTTCCTGTCCCTGACCACTGACCAAACTCAAGGAAGTTAATTGAATTAGTGTGACTGCCTCCTGAAACTCAGCATCCAGGTAACTCCCCCTCCTTGCAGCATCACAATGTTTAAAGCTTAGATTCCAGCTCATCAAATCTGAGCCTCAGTTCCTCAAGCAACCAACACTTGCTACAGATGTGGTCACTATTGACCACAATGGGGTCCACCAGCTCCCATACTATGCAATTACAACACTTTGCCTGGCCCTGTTTCAGAGATAATGGGAGCTGCAGATGCTGGAGAATTTATTTCAGAACATCCCTCACCTTCCTGGACCTCTCTGTCTCCATCTCCGGCAACCAGCTAGAAACTGATGTCCATTTCAAGCCCACCGACTCCCACAGCTACCTAGAATACACCTCCTCCCACCCAGCCCCCTGCAAAAATTCCATCCCCTATTCCCAATTTCTTCGCCTCCGCCACATCTGCTCCCAGGATGAGGCATTCCACACCCGCACATCCCAAATGTCCACGTTCTTCAAGGAGCGCAACTGCCCCCCCCACAGTGGTCAAGAGCACCCTCGACCGTGTCTCCTGCATCTCCCGCAACACATCCCTCACACCCCGCCCCCGCAATAACCACCAAAAGAGAATCCCCCTCGTCCTCACATACCACCCCACCAACCTCCAGATACAACGCATCATCCTCCGACACTTCCACCATCTACAATCCGATCCCACCACCCAAGACATTTTTCCATCCCCACCCTTGTCTGCTTTCCAGAGAGACCACTCTCTCCGTAACTCCCTTGTTCGCTCCACACTGCCCTCCAACCCCACCACACCCGGCACCTTCCTCTGCAACCGCAGGAAGTGCTACACTTGCCCCCACACCTCCTCCCTCACCCTCATCCCAGGCCCCAAGATGACTTTCCATATCAATCAGATGTTCACCTGCACATCTGCCAATGTAGTATACTGTATCCACTGTACCCGGTGTGGCTTCCTCTATATTGGGGAAACCAAGCGGAGGCTTGGGGACCGCTTTGCAGAACACCTCCGCTCGGTTCGCAATAAACAACTGCACCTCCCAGTCGCGGACCATTTTAACTTTGTCTTCTTGTGAGTGATATCTGAACCCCTGACCTTTTGACTTATGTTCAATACTTTCCCTTTTTCCTCAAACAACAGACACGATTTCTGTTAGCATATAAATATTTTAATTGTATTTTAAATACAGCCAAATTTAAGAAGCATAATTGATACATTTTAAAATAAAATTACTGAAGTTGTAAACCTGCTCTGCCACTAGAAAATGGCATCTGTTTCTTTTCATATTTTAACCATTAATTTTTTATTGTTAAAATAGTCATTTATAGAACCAAATTCTAAAGCTGCAGCAAGTCAACAATTTCAGCAATTCAGCAGCAGATATTTCAGAAAATCCCAGGGTGGTTCACAATGTCTAAAGCCAGGAAAACACATGCACAGCACACTCCCAAACAAGAGGAAAATGCTACTCTTCTTAATCACCACACAGGCTGACGCCAACCATGTAACTAAGGCTCCTCATAGACAGAAGGGAAGGACCGGAGAGAAACCTGCCTCTCTGAGCATGGTCGAACCTAGCATTTTTCATTTTTACAGGTCAATCAGAACATTACAGCAGTAATGTTGAGAATGGAGGCATTTTTGTTTGGAGCTCTGATCTGGCCTTCTCATTGTATAGGGAAATGCGACACTCATTATCATCTTTTCGTGTTTGGTGAGTGGTCCGGGGGGCGAGAGACGCAGGGGTAGTGAAAGTGCTAGTTGAAAGCATTCCCCATCACCATTTTTGTTTACATCAAGACGTTGGACAGCAATTGAAAACATCCTGACCTCCAACATGATGCTGACTGAAAATCAATGCAAGGATAAAGATCAGTGCAAACCAATCAGCCACCCAGATTCTCAGTGACTGGACAACAGAATCTGGTTACTTTCATTCGTTGACCATGGTTTCAGGTAGATGGGTGGTGGGGGCGGTGGGGGGGGGGGGGGGGGGCGAAGAGAGAAGACATGGCAGTATTTGTACTGGGTTAACTTTGTGTTTAACAGTAATCCTGGCTTAATCCTAGGATTAACTCAATTTCTGCAGAAAACAGTATCTGTCCAAGTTGGAACTGTGGGTGGGGGAACCAATCTTTAAGACAGAGGCAGCAAAGGAATGATTCACCCACTAGTCTGGTTGGGAGAATTATTTTAAAAATGCATTTGTCTAACATGCCCAGAGAAGCAGGACTGACAAGTTAGAGCTGAAGCATAATGAGCTAACAGAGAAAGCTAAACTCTATCAGGTCACCACAGCTTCAAAGAATGAATGACCCACTGACGATCCTGGAGTCTGACACTAAAAAGCCCAACATCACACTCCCCTGGACTTCCTGAACTTTTATATCTTTTGGATCCAGACTAGGACAGACTTCAAGGCAAGTTTAAGTTCTGAAAACATGACAGGTTAATAGCAGATAGACAGGAAGCACCATCTAAGTTGAGCTACAGAATGACACAAGGAGGGCGACTCTTGAAAATTTTCTGCACTTCTTTTCCATCGTTGGCTTTTTGGACTGCATCGAGGACCTACAAGAGAGCGGGAGTAATCAACATAAGTGGAACAACCACCCCTCATATCACCTGCTTAGCAAGCTACACAGAAAGGTGCAATCAGCATCAACTGCATTCTTCAGGTTTGATTTGCTTAATCATGTATTCGTACGCAAGTATTTCCTTAAGAGCACCTCCCTGGAGTTTATTGCTACACAAGTACTAAAACAATGATACTTTATGCCCACACCTTCAACTCAGTCAAAGCTTTCAAAGAAGTAATCAAGCAAAGTTTGGTACAGAACTGAGTTGGGAGACATTTGGACAGAAAGTTGAAAGTTTGGGTTTATTTTCAGAAGTGAAGTAAAGGAGGAGGAGGTCTAGTTACAACTCCAGAACTTAGGACTGAAGCAAATAAAGGCAAGACTGCCAATGGTTGAGTGACTAGAATCAGGAAGTTTCCCCCCCCCCGCCGCCCGAGATAACAAGATGTAGAGCTGGATGGACACAGCTGGCCAAGCAGCATCATAGGAGCAGAAAGCTGACATTTCAGGCCTAGATCCTTCTTCAGAAAACGGGGGAGGGCAAGGGGTTTCTGAAATAAATGGGGAGAGAGGGGGAGGGCGGCTAGAAGATGGATAGGAGGCCACTGAGGTTTTTTCCAAGAGGGAGGAGGGTAACTTCAAGTTAGG